>NC_056746.1:1108336578-1108483576 GCF_019279795.1 Protopterus annectens
GTAACTACTGTTAAAGTAATTAATTGCAGGAGTGTTAATTTAATTGCAGAAATTCATACACTCAGTCATGGTATAGAAAATGCAGTATTACAAAGACGAGCTTCTGAAGTGTGAAAAGAACTGAACCATAATCAGTATTTGTCACTACTTACTGTTAAAGTAATTACCTGTAGTCATATATTTAGCTAATGGCAGTTTAATATTGCTGAATAAACATGTTACTGTTGTTAATGTTGTCTCATTGAAATAAAAGCATTGTCTATTTAGCACTTAAGAATGATTTTGCTGTCTCCCTTGTTCTGTCACTCTCTCTCTCTCTCTCTCTCATTTTTTTTCTTTCCTTTTTTGTTCTGTTTTCTGCTGATCCAAAATTACCTGGTACATTTCAAATGAAGCCAAAAAGGTGTAGAAAAGATCTCCACCACTCTCTGCTTGCAGTATCACAGTGTTGGAATGGTGATGCCATTTCTGGCACATGGCAGCCTGCCAAACCAGTATCCTGGGCTTCAGGACCTGGTGGAGACTGCAGCAGAAAAAGCACTAGGGAGGAGCTAAGGTTGATATGAAAGGCTCATCCAATGGATGCAAGACTTGCTGTCCCAGTCAACTCCAACCACCAAGTTTCTGGGGGCCACAAATAACCTTAGCATTCAGATCACCTAACCCAGGACCATCAGGGTAGGGGAATATCTGAAGCTTTCTGGACTGTGATGATACCAATACTGAGGCCATCTTTATATCTCATTAGTGTCCAGCCACCACCTGGATGTCTTGTCTCCCCCTCCAATTGTCAGCCTCAATACAATGTTCCTGTCTGTCTGTCTGTCTTTTATATTTTTTGCCAAAAAGAAAATTCTTAATTCTTCCACAAACTCTCTTCATACTCTACACTTCTTCCTTCCCCAATGTTCCTTATAAAAATATATCTTTGTAAAAATGGGTGTCAATCCCACCAAAAAATATTATCCATCTTCTCCCACCTCCTGCAGCACAACCATCTTGATGTGTTCCTTTTGTCTCTCTCCCTCCACTTTTTCCAACTTCAGAGTGACTCAAGTCTTTAAATAGTTTTGATAAGCAGTGGGCAGCAGCACTGAGCCACAATCAGCAGAAATTCTCATGGAAAGTTTCAGGAGATCCACGCAATTCTTTCTTTGTTCACTGCCTCTTGCCAAAAACAGATGACAGCATTCATGAATGAACATACATGTCAAGCATGTTCAAACAGGTAGTGACTTTTTCCTACATAATTAAACTTTATTCAGATCAGTTTATGCCTATTCAGATGTGCAAGACTGCACTGGGCATTTCCTGAAAAGGCCAATAACTTCTAAAACCAGTGCCACTCATCTGTTTATTTAAATATAGGTTTGGAAGTGCTATTTTCAGAGTCTATTCACACAGTTGTGAAGCATGGGACTATGGGACAATCAATATCACCTATAGTTTGTAATTGTACCAATATTTAGGCAGACCATATTAAACTGGATTTGAACACATCCTGGACTATTCTTCTTTGTGTGTTTCTAATGATTTTATGTATGTCATTATTGAATATGGTGAATAACAAGAGTCTGAGGAAGGACCCTTGAGGGATTCCTGTTTTTACAGACAGTTTATACTTCAGCTGCAGTCTGTGAGATGGATGTCAAACTGTTAAACTCTGTTGTTACTTAGGTACAGCAGTAGCTGATAAGAGACTGTAGTGAAAGTTTTGGGGATCTGAAAGCAGTGAGGCAACTACTTGGCCCTGATATTTTCCACGATATGCCAAGTTTAGAAAGTTTGCTTGTTTTATAGTTTGGCAAATCTGTTTGCGTATCTCTATCATGGAGATGTGTTCCATATATGATATTTTCCATGTGGTGGATATGTATTTTTTCTTGTATGGACCTCTTGATAAGAATAAATTCTGGATATGTTATAGATTTGGCAGCAGACTCATTGCATCCAGCTAAAGTGGTCTTTACTTTTTCTTGTCTTTTTTTCCCAATTGTCTATATTTTGGAAATGGGCACTTGATACAGATTATAAGAGCTGTGCAGCTTCTCAGAAATGTCCTGTGAAAGTATTATAGTGGGATTGTCATCATTCATTGTTGCTACCTGTGTGCAGGTAGTGTAAACAGGGTTGTAATTAGGCTTTCCTGGAAGTGGATTTGTCACAGTTAGTATGCCTGGATTTACGAGGTAATTGTTGTAGTTCCAGAATTGTTTTAGTTTATGTATGTTTGTTGAGTGAATGGTTCTTATAGGATTTATGTTTATCTTTGTGCACCTGGCATTTGTATTTCTAATTGTTTTATGTTTTTGGAGGTTGTGAGGAGAAAGAGACTGTTTCCCTGTTTTTAAAATTTGTCCCTAAGTGTCATAATTTCTTAAGATGATATACTGTATTTTAATGGTACTGCAATATTAAATGCATTATGGAAGGTTTGATTAGAATAGTTTTGAGTGGATTCCAATCGCATGGTATCAAAGTACTTTTGAAGGAAGTTATGCATTTACTTGACCCATTTGTATCAAGTGTTCTGGCATGTTTTTGTGATTCAGTACAGCATATGTTGGGTTATGATCACTTATACTATTTAATTGTATTACCTATAATGGTACTTATTGTTTTCATTTCTGAAATTGGTGAGAGTTGGATATATGTTAAGAATATACACGGTTTATAGGTTCATAAGTGTATACTAGGCTAATGACCACAAGGGACTTTTTAAGCCTAGCCATGCATCCCAAATTTCTGACAAGTTTTGGTACCCTTGATAAGTGTAAGCAGTGGCCTGGGAGATGAACCATTTACAGTTTGCCTGTGTCCATTAGAGACATAGGTGCCAAACTGAGGATGAATTTTCTGTACCCATCCAATCATCTAAGTTACGCTTGAATTGGCTTAGGGAGGAACTCTGCTTCACATGGATTGGGAGCCTGATCCAGAGATGGGGCAGTCTCTAGGATATATACCTTTCTGTCCAGCAGGTCCTATTTATATCACAGGCAAGGTTTAAGTCTTTAGAATGAGTAACTCTGGTGCTGTTTGTTTTGTGAATATGTAGAAGGTCCATCAGACTAGGGTCTGACAATGTCCTGTATGCCAGGCATAGATATTCCCTCAACAGCTTGTAGGAGACAGAATACATGGATAGGGCCTTGAGGTGGTCTGCATATGACATTTTACTTATGCCCTGTATTCTTTTAGTGAGGAATCTATGTGGACATTCCAATTGTTGGATATGCCTGGTTATGTACATACCAAAGGGACATTGTACCTTAATGGTAGGTTTGATGAATGCCAAATAAAGTGGGACAATGGCTTCCTTGGACCTAGATGGCATACCTTTGTTTATAAGTTGTGCAACATAGAATAATTTCCTCACTACTGTAGACACATGATGGTCAAAAGCTAGATTGCTGGCTATGTGTGCCCCTAAGAACCTGACTACTAAGTCAACTATAAGGGATGTTTTGTTAATATGATATCTACCAGGGGTGGATGACTTTCCAAAGGATACTATTATGCATTAATTTGGGATTTAGTTTTAGTCTATGACTCTAACACCAATTGTTTGTCTGTGTCAGCCCTTCCTGGAGAACATCTGTTTCTGTGTGGGATTCAATGACAGCTCCTAATTTGCAATCATCTGCAAATTTAGTCATCCAAAGGCGACTGAGATTGGCCTTGACTTCAGATAAGTAAATGCCAAAAAGGAGTTGTCCAAGGACCAATCCCTGAGGGACTCCACTTGTGACTGGCCTCTTTGTAGAGGTGGACTTCCCAATTCTAATTTCTTGGGTCCTGTCTGTGAGCCAGTTGGTTATCCACTGTCTGACATATAGGTTTGTACCTACCCTCTTGAGTTTGTCAACAATGTCCAAATGGGGTATTGCATCAAATGCATTGGTCAAGATAGACAGTGTGAACCATTCTATCCTCATCCATTGCTTTGGTGACCTTCTCAAAGAAGTCAACCAGGTTGAGTAGGCATGACCTGCCCTTGAAGAAACCAAACTGGGTTGGGTCCACTGTCTGGCGGTTTACTATAGCATTATCGATCATCTCCATGATAATTCTTTCCATGGCTTTGCATGGAAAGACTAGTGAGACTTATGGGTCTGTATTTTCCAGGATCAGTAGATGGCCCACCTTTATGCAGAGGGATGACTATTGCTGTTCTCCATTCATGAGGCATAAAGCTTGTTTGGAGGCTACAGTTAAATAGAAATTTCAAAGGGTCTGATAGGTCATGTTTTATGCTATTTAGAAGGCATCCTGGGATATTGTATGGGCCCACTGATGCATTGACCCTTGGCCTTAGAGACCATTAAAGACCTGCTCCCTAGTAATAGCATGGAGATTTATATTTGATGGTATTTCCAGAGGGAAAGTTGATGGCGGGAGAGAGAGGGGGTAAAGTTGGAGCTGAATTTATCATCCAGTAGGTTCACTACATCTTTTGTCTCAGTATAGATGGCTCCATTTACAATGAGCTATGCACACAGATATGTATTGCCTGACATAGCTAAAGAATGCCTTGTGGTTGTCCTTAGCCTGGAAGGATAAATTTGGCATTGGTAGACTTTATTTGTACTCAGATTTGTTTGTTTAGTTTGATGAAAGTGCTTTTATCCAGCTGGGTGCTGCACCTCCTAATTTTTGCCATGATTTTCTTTTTTCTGTTATACAGCCTATTGATTTTGTGATTCCACCAGGGTGGTAATTTTTTCAGTTAGTTCTGTGTTTTTTCCTGGTGGGTACAGCTGCCTTTATGCAGCTATTAACATGCTATATAGGGTTTCTATGAACAGTTCTGCATAGACAGCAGTTTTCTCAGGATATATGGGGTCTTGACATTTTGCCAGGTTATCACTTAATAACAGGAAGTTAGCCTTAGAATGGTTCCTGAATATCCTAAGTTTAGCTGGGGGGGGGGGTCCATGTTTTATTTTTACTTCAAAGGAGACCATTTTTGTGGTCTGACCTTACCAAGGTAATACATTACACTAGGGGGTGTGCAGCACTCTCCCATGTTAGTGAGGATCAGATCCAATATGGTTGCACCCTGGTTGGTGTATTGACAATCTGGTCCAGGGAGTTTGTGTTTACAAAATCTATGAATCTCTGTGCCTGTATATTTGGTGTCATATAGGATTCCCAGCTAATAGTGAGGTATTTAAAGCCACCCCTGAATATGGTATTGGGTTGGATGGTTAGTGTTTCCAATAAGTTTAAATACATGGCACGGGTTTCCTGGGTCATAGAGGGGGACTTGTAGTTTGCAAGGAAGTGGTATTGGATTTTGCCTATGGTGATTTGAACATAGAGCAGCTCAAGTGCATTGTCCTGTTTGACTAGCCTTCAGGTATATTTATTTTTGATGTAAATCAAGACATGTCCACCTTTAGTCCCTGTCTGTGTAGTAGCTGGTCTAAATGTATGGAAGGCATTATAACCTTGCAGTGGTGGTGTGCTCTCTGTGGCTTTAAACCATGTTTCAGTGAATGCATGTGTCAGCATTCTCGAGGGTGAAGAGATCTTCTAGGAGTGGAGTTTTTGTTTTGTTTAGACTGTCAATTTATATAGTAAATAGGGTGACAGGATAATATAGAAAAGTATTTTTATTATGGATAAATGTTTATTGTTTGCAATATAGTTCACAAACAAAAATAAGTAATAACAATAATGAGAATATTGTGTCACAACTAAAGGAATCATAAAACATAGTTTTCTTAAAAAGCAAACTACAACAGAATAACTTTGTACAATATTTACAAGACATGCCTGCAACTGAAGAATTATCTCATATTACTGAAACTTGTTCAACTAATATAAAGTATTAATAAACATGTGAATTTACAACCTCAATTAAAAATCTATAAACTTGAAGAACTGATAGAGATGTCATTGTTAAACTTCTTTAATAATAATACTTTAGTCCAATAGTTAGAGGTAGATAATTTCTTAGGCACTCTAATATTCTTGACTTCAACTTCTTTGGTTATCATTGTCTTCAAAATCTGGATGAATTCCATAAAGATGGGTTCTCTACTCTGTCTACATATGCTAGTAATACCATTCCTCAATATTCTTCATATTAGCCTTAATATTGGAAATCAATTAGACTTAAGACCTATACACATACACTATACATACTAGACACTAAGCACATGTGCTTTAAATAAAACATGTTCTTCACTTATCTTTGTATTATCATTCCATATACTTGAATAAAATGATTTATACTTTTCCAAAATGTTTTAACATAGCCATATTAAAATATAATGGGTTTCAATTTGCTTTTGATTCAAGATTTCATCTCCAATAAAGAGACTGATCATTTCTATTAATCTTAATTTGCCTGTCTGGAGTTTTAAAATGCTTTATGTGTACTCTTCCAAGTATAGATTTTCTAAAACTCTGTTTGAGAAGTGATTCTATATATTTCAGTTTATATTTTTTATCTGAAACAAAAAAAATATATTGTTCATTCTGAAAAAGCAATTCATAAAATTTGTCATTAATGTGATATCTGTATTCTAAAATTTTTTTATACAAATGAGTTAAATTTGTTTTACCTTCCTTGTTTACAAAGATGAATTGACAAAGATACTCTAAAAAGAACTCAGTGGGCTTTGGAATTTTAGCTCTGAATGAAATCTAATTAATTGTAAAAGTACCCTATATTGTAGTAATAAACAAAATTCAGATGTTAATTTATTTATATATTTTAGGTTTCTGTCTTAAAAAGAAATATACCATCCTATGACATTATGATCCATCCACTGAATTACATTTGGATGTATTATTTCTATTGTTAATTCTTAATGATGCAAAAAGGCAAAATCAGACCCAATACAATTTTTAATTCATTATTTTTATTCAAAAGTTTTTGGTATATAATTAACATATTGTGAATTAGTAGGGTTATACTATTGAATTGAAGGTAATTTTTCATTATGAGCCATAACTTATCAAAAACACATTTGGGGAAAATTGCTATTTTAATTCATTGTAATATTTCTTCATAACTGAAAATGAATCTGATCTATATTTTAAATAAATAAGTAATTTCTGTCATAAAATATTCAGAATCTGTGTCTCTAGGTCTAACAAATTATCATTATTGTTATGCCTCAATAAACTATTTTGAGGACTCCATTTAATTCAAATAATTGAACATAAATCAGTATCTATTTGTCATTTAATATAATTGCATTCTCTATTCTCCATTCTCCATTCAAAGACAAACCCAAACTTAATTTAAACTAATTAGTTATTTCACCAATTCATTGATAGAGGTCCTGATATTTATTATAGCTAATATTGTCTGCAAATAATACAGTTTTTGATTCACAGTGGCTACCTATCCTAATATCATTAATCAATATATTCTTATTATAGCTTCTACTAGTGGTTCAATTGCAAGTGCAAAAATAATAGGTAAAAGTGAACACCCTTGCTTAGTACCCCCTTATTAATTTTATGTAGTTAGACAAATACAGTCAATTTCTAACATATGCCTAAAGTTCAATGTATACATTTTTAACTAGCAGCATGAAATCAGTAGGAAAACCAGAGATATCCAACTTTTTAAATAAATAATCTAATTTAACAGAATCAAAAGCTTTCTCTACATCTTAACTTTTAAATGCAGATTATTATTAGCTGTATCTGAAAGTGTCAAAATCCTGTTAATATTATTTTGGGGTTGTCTAGTTTTAATAAATCCATTTTGATTTTCATTATAATTTCTGGAATAATGTTTTTTATCTATTTGAAAATACCAAAACAGGAAATGTATAATCAATATTTAGAACTGAAATGCATCTATATGAGGAACATATTAACAGATCTTTATTTTGTTTTGAAATAGGTGTTATATGCGCGTATTGCCAAGAAAGAGGAATTATTTTATTTTCATGAATTTCAATAAATGTTTCATGCTAAAGCAGTGTAACTTTATTCAAGATGAAGTTATACATTTCCTCTGTTATACCATCTGAACCAACTGCCTTATTGTTTTTCAGGCACTTATTATGTTAGTAATCTCATTTTTACTTATTTTTAATCTATACAATTTTTGCTTCATCTTGTAATTTTATATTTATATTCCTTTCTAGAAAATTTGATAATCAAAATTAATACTTTCCTGACATCCATGCACCGTCTTGCTTACCTGTGCTAATTTTAATGGTAACCCTAACCCTACACACAACCCTAACCCTTTACATTACCTTATTGAAAACCCTTTCCCTAACAGTACCAGTACACAAGACAAAAGGACATAGACAACAAACAACAAAAAGCATGCACAGCACTGAATCTATCCCCTTACTTAACTCTTATGCTAACCCTAGCCCATCAACACTTGTAGATTCACAACTCTATAACACAGTCTTGCACATCTTCACAACCACCTTTTCATTTAGACATTAATTTTCCCACACACTCCTGCTTATCACACAAATGTTTTTACTACAGTTTATAATTATTACTATTTCCTTTAAAATATAGATCAGTGTACTATTATTACTTGCAATTAATAATCCATAGAGGTGTAATATAGAAACTGAGCCCATTGTAAAATGATAATTCTATCATAGTATGTTTTATGTGTCCCAAATCTCCAAATAAGTCCCACCACAAAAACATATCCACTGAAACTATCTTTTTTGCTCCTTCCTCAGTGTTGTGTGGTCATGAAGTAAGTATATATAAAATAAGGGATGTGGGGGCTATTCATGTAGTATATGTAAGATACTTGCCCCTGTGAAAACAATTGATTCAGGTTCACCGAATGTGACTTTTACCAAGACCACTTTGGAGGCCCAGAAGTCATTGAAATTAACTTTGGTAAGTCAACATCCCTATTAGCATACATGCTTGTAATTTTTGTAGCTTCCCTTACAACAGATCTCCAAAGTTTAAATTCAGAAACAGCTCCAGCAATTTAACTAAATGAGTGAGCAATGATTATTAGAATAAACGCATTTCAATCATTTGCAATTAAGTACTTATCTTTATTTTGCTGCAGGTAGTGAGTAAGATAATCTCTTGTTTTTTTTCTGTGAGGGAGAACATTATATTTCTAGATAATTAGAATTAAAACTATATAGATAACTTACAAAAGCAATGTATGTCTGTAATTCATTTGTTGTTTACGTTAATATTCTTAACCTTCCAAGTTAAACCATGAGCTATGTTGCAGTATGCTGTTTTGGGTCTATATTAGAATCCTGAAGGTTTAATGCTTCGAATCATTAAATATCGAACTTTAGTGATCAAAACATTAAACCATCAAAATTCTAGTAGACCCTGTAAAAAAAAAAAAAAACAAGTAAAGGGTGTTTAGGCAGGGGGGCAAGCCCCCCTGCACCCCCTGCACCCCCCGCTACTTAAATATACCAACTCCGAGATGGCACTTTAACAGAGTATGGTGCAGAAAGGGAAAATTTTCCTTTCCTACAGTGTAACGCAATCTCAGAGTTGGTATATTTAAGTAGCGGGGGTATGGGGGGTACAGGGGGGCTTGCCCCCCCTGCCTACACTTGTAAGTTTTTTTTTTGGTCCTAAAAATATTTTTATAGGTGTTCAATCATTTAATGGTTAGATGCATACAGTTTGATGTTTATGCATTCGAACTATTAAACTTTTGTGATTATAATATAGACCGGTTGCTTTGTTCTGGTGTGATTCTAAGGGGATCCAGTATCTGTCTGCCTGGGACGACATGGTTGACAGACCATGATGCTTTGCCAGAGATGGCCTGCACCTGTCACCCCTGGAATTCCGAATACTGGCAAAGGCTCTTGCCACCCCTATAGTGCCTTTTTTAGGCAAGGTTCAAATAACAAATTCACCACCATAACAGGAACAGGCAAGCAAAAACTGAGGGTAATGCTACTCAATGCTAGAAGTCTAAATCTCAAAATGCACTCACTCAAGGCACTCCTTAAAATTGAGAACAGCGATGCCTGTGCAGTGACTGAGACCTGGTTCAAGGCTCCAAAGAGCACCCCTGCATTACCAGGCTATAACTCATGCCATACTTTTCGGCCATCTAACCTGGACCAGAACATCAAAGGCAGATGTGTGTCCGTATTCATTAAGGATAGCCACACCTCCAGGCTAGCTGCTTTGCATAATGCAGTCAAGGTTATCCAAGTGCAACTAACCCTGGGCTTGCTACAGATCCCCCACCATATCCCAGGATTCCCACTCCTCTTTTCTTGATATACTGGAAAATATTAGGGTTCAACCAAACACCCTAATATTGGGCAATTTCAACTACCCCACCATTAACTTGGAAAACTACTCATGTACCAACGCGTTCACTCAGCGCTTTCTGGAATTCATAAATTCCAATGCCCTGGATCAGCTTATCCACAACTCCACCAGAAGCAACAATATCCTAGACCTAGTCATTACCAACACGAGTGACTGGTGTTCCACACCTGAAGTCAACTCCTCGTTGGCCAGATCCAACCATAAGCTAATCACCCTAGATATCCACATCCCGCCCTCACCCCCCATTAAGGAAACCATGGTAAAAAATTTCTCCAAAGCCAATTTCATGCTTCTTAAGACAGAAGTGGTGAACTTCATGATACCCATGTAGATGGGCAATACAGTTTTGACTGCTGAATCCTACACAAATGCACTCTATAAGCACTTACACGAGTGCATGGATCGTGCTTTCCCAATCAGAACCAAGACGCTATCCTCCAAAAAAAGGAAGCCAATCTGGTGGTCCTCTACCATAAACAAACTCTATAACAGAAGGAAGAAATTTTTGAAAAAGAGAGTAAAATCCCATGAGTGGAGGACCTCCTTGGTCAGCCTCAGCAAGAAGCTAAGTTCCCTTATAAGATCCTCCAAAGCTAGCTATGAAAACAAGATTGCCACTGATTCTAAGGGCAAACACAAAGCATTCTATAGCTATTTCAAGAATCTCAATGGCAACACCCAGATCTGCTCTGAGTTACAGCACAATGGCACAAAAATTACAGAACCAACTGATATTGCCAACATCCTGGCAGATAGGTTCAGTGCTAACTTTACCCCCCTCTCACCCCCTAAAGGGCCCATATCTATACAGGAAGAATGCAGAGTCCCTGTAATCACAACTTCACAGGTAAAAGCAGCTCTCTCTAAAGCCAAAAACACAGCATTCATGGGACTGGACAACATCCCAGGCTGCATTTTACATGAACTTCAGAACAAACTGGCTCTCCACCTAAGCACCATGTTCAATTCAATCATAGCCTCACATCAGGCTTTGTGCCCACTGAATAGCACACAGCAACAGTTAACCCACTCCACAAAGGGGGAGCCACCACTGATCCTGGGAACTATTGCCCTATTAGCCTGACAAGCCTGGTCTACAAGGCCATGGATTGTATCATCATGGAATTCATAAACAAAGACATTAGTAACTTCCAAACTCTGGACCACGCCCAGTTCGGGTTTGTGGAAGGCAGATCTTGCCTCCTGAACCTGATCAATTTCTTTGAGGCAGTCTGCAAAGCTGTAGACGAGTGTAAGGTGGTTCACACAGCCTATCTTGACCTCGCCAAGACTTTTGACACCATCCCCCATTCTGGAATTATAGCTAAACTCACTAAATTAGGTATAAATCCCTATGTCACAAGATGGGTGGCCAACTGGCTCACTGACAGAACCCACACTGTAAAAGTTGCAGACTCCAAATCTGACAGTGACAAGTGGAGTACCACAGGGTTCAGTCCTGGGACCTCTCCTGTTTGGTATCTACTTATCTGAAGTACAGGCTAAGATAGAAGGCCTCTGGCTAACAAAGTTCGCAGATGGCTGCAAACTAGGAGCTATAGTTGAGTCGACAAATGATGTGGACATCCTACAGAGGGGCCTCACTGAGACAGATGCCTGGTGTCAGAGCCATGGCCTCAAGCTCAAAAAGTGCATTGTTATCCCCTTTGGTAAAAACTGTGTACCCATAAACTACCACAAAGGCAACAATCTCCTTAACACTGAATGTGTGATAAGAGACCTTGGGACCCAGGTGGACAGTAGTCTTTCCTTTGATAATCACATTGCCACAGTAGTCAGGAAATCCTTCTACATGGCACACCTCATCACAAAAGAGCTCTCATCCAGGAAAAAAGAGGTCATTGTTCCCCTCTACTCGACACTCATTAGAACCATTTTAGAGTACATCTCCCCTTTTGGAATGTACCTCACAAGACATCTGCAGCAGCTAGAAAGGCCACAGAAGTACCTCACAAAGAGAATTACTGGCCTCAAACAGATGCCCTACACGGATTGGCTCAAAAAACTCCAGCTTTACTCTGTAGCATATTGCCTACTCTGAGGTGATCTCTGCCTAACATATAAAGCTATGTCAAACCCAGAGCTGTTCGACATGCTACACCTAAAGAAATCCCAATCCCTCCAAGCTACACGATCTAGGGACCTAAACCTTGTCACCACAATAAATAGGACTTGCTGGAGGGATAGATTCCTGTCTCAGAGACTTCCCATACTCTGGAACAAGCTAACCATCTATGTCAAGCAAAGTTCCTCATTAACACTTTTCAAGAAAAATCTTGATGAGTGGATGGGAAATAGGAAATACACCCCGAGGATCACTTCTGTGGCTCTCCTCGACAGGGCCACAGGAAATTAACTTTCTTGGGTTGGTGTAAGCCAGGGAACTTTGTTGGCTAGGCTTACATAGGCCCTTGGGCCGATAGCATAGTATGTACCTATGAACCTATGAACTTATGTGTTTTCCCATATATATGCACAAATGCATGAATAGAATACTATCTAAAAATGAAAGTTTTAAATGCAGAGCATATGTTTCATAATGGAAATGAAGTTAAGTACTATAATTGTGATGTAATATTGTAACTAAATGAAGACAACCCTCAACAGGTACTTTAATATTCATCTGTTTAATATAGAAATAAAGGCAAAAAGAAAATTATACTCAACAGAAAGTTAAATAGGCTAGTTAGTTCAAACTCACATAATGCATTATTATCTATATTATGAATAGACTTAAGCTAGTGAGCCATGACTTTATAAAATAACATGAAAAACAATTGGAAACATCAAGTAGCACCTTACATTCATTTTGTTGACATATTTCATTCAGGAAGTGTAGAACTAACTAAAAAGATTAATGTGCGTGCTCAGCAATCATTAATAAAGCTGCTATCCATATTTATGAATGATATTTGTGAATAATCACCAATTTAAACAACTCTCTTCCAATAAACCATCAGTGATGAGTCTAAGAAATGTTCAATTTTGTTGCTTTAGTGTATTTAAAACCATAATTCATTTTAGGATTATCCTTCCCAAACCCTGCAAGATTTATCACATAAAGAAAAATACATGAAATAGATAGATAGATAGATAGATAGATAGATAGATAGATAGATAGATAGATAGATAGATAGATAGACAGATGGATAGATAAATAGATGGATAGATAGATGGATAGATAGATAGATAATAAATAATATCAATAAACGTCTATTAAAAGTAATAATAAGAATAATAGGTAGTAGTAAGTAAAAACAAGATTAAAACCACAGTAGAGTAGCAACAGAATATCTTTATATAGGACATAGTTTAACTCTATTCATCTGCAGGTAACTTTAAGCACTGTAAAACATGGGGTTACAGAAGTTTCAAAGTGAACAGTAAAAAGGACCTGTTAAAATGATGCACACAATATGACGCAAATAACAATTTATGCCAATCTTTTTCTTTCACTCTACAATTCAACAGTTTTCAACAGCTGAAAAGTGTAAAATATTAGCAATACTTCATATTTGCATAGATGCAAGGTGAATCAAAATCAAGGCTGGCATTCATAGTCATTTACAGAAATGCATTAAAGGCTTCAGGGGTGAGTGCGAAGGGTCTATATTATAACATCGAAGTTCAAAAACTTCAAATGTTATAATATTGAACCCTTTAGTGCGAAAGCTGAGAATAGTGAAGCCTCAGAACATCAATATTTTACCTAGGGTAAGATTTCAGTGGTTAGTGGCTTTGCTATTTACAGCAGTGTGTTGCGATGGTTATGGACCGGGTTTAGGGAAGTGAGCATTCGGAGGTTGCAGATTGGGTTCAGGGAAGTGTGGTGCGATGGTTACAGACCGGGTTAAGGTAAGTGAGCGAACGGACGGGGTTAAGGTAAGTGTGCGGTAGTTAGGGACTTTAGGGTTAGGGTGCAGGTGAGGTGAGTGTGCGGTAGTGACAGTCTTTAGGGTTAGGGGCGGGTTAAGTGAGTTAGGGCTAGGGTGCAGGTCAGGTAAATGTGCGATTGTGTGGACATGAGGGTTAGGGTGGGGTAGGTGAGTTAGGGTTAGGGAGCGAGTAAGGTGAGTGTGAGATAGTTAGGGACCTTAGGGTTAGGGTTGGGTTAAGGTAAATGGGTAGCTAGTAGTGTATGTCTGGTTTAGTGTAGGGTTTCGTGAAGTGTATGCATGTGGATTATTTAGTTTGGTGTGCTTGAGTTGTGTGTATGTTTGTCGGAAAAGCAAATTTTTTCCCTGGGAAATAATTTGCTATTCTGACTGTTCGGTTTTCTGGTGTTTCGATTGAATGGGGTCGATATTATAACATTCGATGTTTTTAGACTTTGATGTTATAATATAGACCCGAGTGCAAATAGGTGCAGCTGAGCCATAATTCATGGAGGCCATTTATGCCAATTCTCAGTGTCCTTGAATGAAGGCATGTAAATGAGCAGATAAGGAGATGGAAATGAGTACTGATGTAAATGTTCGTATGCTAATTAAGACTATTTTACACTAATAGCAATTCATAGTCAGTTTTTCCTGATTTCCTGTGCTTGCAGCAGATGCACTATAAAAGAGAAGAATCACCAAATCTATCAGAGTTGCAGCTGGTGGAAATGCTATTACTTGCAGAGAGCTTTGCTATTTCTAGGTCAGAGCTGCTTGTCTTGCTCAGGCCAAAACTGCTTGTGCCCAGGGGTGCTTGCTAGCCAAGAAAGTGAAAATATAAGCAAAGGATAACTCATTATATCTTTGATAATCAGGAAATCCTTGATAAGTTTAGCATGGACAAGGACATTATAAGGGTCTTAGTGGGAATGTTTGACCTCTGTGGGGCAATGTAGGAATGTGTGGATTTCCTATTCCTGTGGACACCAAAATATGTATAACCCTCACTATATTTGCTATATTTGCTATGGGGACCTTCCAGCGACAGACTGGGGACACATTGGGGACCTCACACGCTTCTGCCTCAAGGATACTGGAACATTTCCTGTGTGTACTCCTGGCACATATGGATCAGTACATCTATTTCCTGGTATTACCTAAGGAACAAGCTTGGATTATGCATGCATTTCCTGTTGTGTATCCAATGCTTTATGTGTTTCCTGAGTTAGTTCAAAATAATTTCTGCATTTGGCTCCTCTTTGTAATGCTGTTACTATGGGCAATGTGACCTCAGACTGCCTGCCTTTATTCTTAAACTGTTCTTCTGTGTGTGGAGAAACTGGTGTAGACGTGCAGGTTTGTTCTTACTGTACAAGCATGAGTGGAATGTCAGCTTATGTTTGACTTTGTGAAGCAGAGTCACCTTCTGTAGATTTATTAACATGTTGTGAGGTGAGAGAACCTGCCATGAAGAATGGAGACTGCCTGCCACTTCTCTCAGGTTGCCTCATAAATATAACTGCATCATCACCATCATCATCATCACTAACATCAGCAACATCCATTCTATGGCTGACTTTATCCATATTTATTGGTAGAGTTGAACTGCTTGTTTCTGATGCTGAGTCTGTAAAAGAAATCATTACAAAGCATTAATAACAATACAATAGCATAAGGTATAGCATACTTACAAGAGGAGTGGGACACTTACTGTGCCATCTACCTTCATTTTCGTTAGCTGCTGGTGTACAAGGATGCAATAATAATATTGAATTGTGATGTGTTTAATTACAGCAGTCTTTGTCAGCATTCAATTTTTACAATTTAAAAGGTGTACATTTTAAACCAACCTTCAGGAGATGATGAATACAAATGCTGCTGCAGACTTTGATTTGATGGAAGAGCATCTGTGCCTCCTCTAATTATTCCTGTTGCGCCATGCTCTGTATCATAGTCATCCCAGTGGTTGAACAGAAGGTGTTCATCATACGGTTTTAACGTAATAAGATTCAGAGCACCCCCTACCCTGTAGCGGTCCTGAAAATTGGATTCTGCCTGATCTTGCTTCTAACATGTCCTATATTTTTCTTGCACTGTGCCAGTGCCTTGTTTCTGCCTCCAATTACATTGATTTCAGCAACCACTTGACTCCATGCTTTGCTCCCCTCAACTTGTCTAAGCTTCTCTTTACCAAAAAGAAGTTTCCCGTATGTCCTATGTGCTGCCACAAGTACACATTTTTACTCACAGCTAGATCATGTATATCTATTGATCCCTTATTTTCCATCTGTACTACACAGGCAAAGAAAGGGAAAAAAATAAAACAGCTACAGTCAGACACTTGTCATACTACTGTCTGGATGACATCAGCAGTTAAACTATAAACTACTAGCCTGCTATTCCTGCTGCCAACAGAAGCAGATAAATAAGCAAACAGAAATGTTATGTAAACTGCACAACCTCAGTTTATTCAATACTAAAAGTAATTACACCAAAATCAAACTGCAGTTCTATCCACCATTGCTATGAATTCCACCCTCACTGACAGTAAAATATCACTTTGATCACATAAGTATTTGTGTCCTCTGCACAGTACAGTTTTTCAACTACAATAACCATTTTTCACATTGATCATTTATTACAATTTCAGTGAACAACACTGCATGTCAAGCAACTGCAAGCACTTGACCAGAATTATCAGTCATGCAGTACTATCATTAAATGTAAACTACACTACAAAATATATTATACGTGACCTTTAAAACATTATGACAGTATTTGTTTATTTGCCTCTTAATGAATAGTAATTAATTTATAAGTTATTTTTTTTCTTTTTTACTTTTTGATCTCTTTGGTATCCTAACAAAATTGCCGCCTGTCTCGTCTATAGGCAAGTCAGTATGGTGCAGCTCAATCTTGAAGCATAAATTCAAGCTGCTTTATCAGTTGTTATGCAAATTAGGCTAATTTATATGCATGTCTGTGAGCTGTAGTATTACACAAATGTGTTGCCAAGTACATCAGCATATTTCAGATTTTCACCGATTGTGAATATGCATCCTACAATACATGGATGTTTCAGAAACAGATGTGCACATGCTGTGGATGTTTATGAAGTCTGCAGCAGTCCACGGCAATGCCAAGCTGTTCCTGGTATGTTGCTTGCCTGAAACTAGCCATTATGAGAATATACTTATAATATTCAAAATGGAGTCATCTGAATGTGGGTTTGAAAGCAATGTGATGTTTAATCCCTACCCATCCAACACTGTGTCACACCCTAACAACTGATAGATATCACAAAGTCCCAGAAATAATGTTTCACATTGCTATTGACATTTCTTTCTCTAACACCTTTAGTAAATAAAAAAAGGAGGAAAAAAAAAAAGAAATGCGTATGTCCCACTTCACTGCATGACACATACTGTTGCGACAGTAAGAGAGAAAAAAATTAATGTTATTGATAAATATTACTGTTAACAGTTATTATAGATAAACTTAGAAACAATCCATTAGTAATGCAAAGGTCAGGTAAGCATTCTTTAAGAAAAAACACCATGTGACAAAACACTACTCTTATACATTATTCATAGGTACATAAGCATTTCCCCAATAATTTCCCCCAGTTGTAAGCATAAGCACTTTCCATACACAAGTTTACTTTAATAAAGTTATTTTTTCTGAAGTGTTTTATTGTGTTGCTATCTTACATTAAAACAGTATTGCCTGGATTTACTGTGATTTTCTATTTTGCCTCTTCTCATCCTTTCTGTTTTTCTTTTTTTTTTTTTGCTTATGCATTTCTGTCTCCTTTGCTGTTTTGCTTCTCTCCATTTTTTTCCATTTATACAGGTTCAGAAGCAGACCAGGCATGTTGTACCGCCCCATTAGGTAAAGATCATCCTCGCAGGGTCGGAGAGGAGGAACTGATCCTGCAGGCACTCTGGCACTTGGCAGACTAACAAGCCTCACAGAAAGGGGGCTTTGGAGTTTGATTGAGGACATACTGGTGGAGATACTGGACAGAAGATTTCAACCAGTCAAAGCCTCTCTTTAGCATATAGAAGACATTCTCACCCAGTTGGTGCAGACCACGATACCAGCACAGGCCCCTAACCCCTCAACATTTGAATCCTCCACTGCAGCACCATCTAGTAGTGGACATGTTTGAGGGTCTGTGGACTGGGAATACAGATGGAACTTCCTCAGTCATTCTTCCCTGACCATTTTTCCTTAACTATCTTCCCTATCTCCAACCCACGATAACCTCTTTCAAAAAAAAAAATTGAAAATGGAGGATCTTTCCCCCCAAAAAAACATCCTGCCCATCTTCTCCCACAAAACAGCAAAAAAAAAAAAAAAAAAAAAACTCTCATTGATTCTAGTGTGCATTCACATCTTTGTTTTGTGTCCCCTTTTATCAAACTATATCACTCCATTTCTCTTCTTTAATGAAGTCATCAGGGTATCCACAAAAGGATACTCTTATATAAAAAGTTCTAACCCCTTTACTTAAAAAAACAAAAAACAAAAAATTCTTAGCTGCTGTGCAGCCTGCAGCTTTTCTACAATGCTTTCAGTATGACTGCACTCAGCCGCACTTGCCCGCAATATGCCATGACACATACCATTTACGATTCCCCAAAATTACATATACAGAAAAATGAACTTTGTAAATTTATACATTTATGAAAAGTGGGAATGATTATAGAAATTGCTTTAATTTCTGTATTCAAAGTAACTGTGCTTCGCTGACCTTATTTACATATGTACACAGCGCCACTGTCCACACATGACTGTTACACACTTGCAATGACCTGGACTATAAATACTGATCCAAATGTCAGGCAGTTAACAAATATTCAACTAATATTACTTGAATTAATCATCCATCTAATAACTATATATATTTATCTCAATATTTTCAAATAAAATATGCTATTAGAACTGCAAACCATCAATGAAAATACTCCAGGTATGCAAACCTCTTCTTTTCAATGATTTTAAAAAGTAACAGCATAAATCCATATTTCCCTTTAAAAGTTTAGTGCTTCACAATGTTACATCATAGAATATCCCTAAAATTAGTCCCAATCGAGTCTAAGTTAGAAAACAAATTAAATAAGCTAATGCTGAAAAAAATGCATAAAAATGTATATACATGTAAGTTGGTGTGGAATATTTAATATTATATTATAATTATAAATAAAAATGATAAAATGTTATATTATAAATTATAAATATTATAAATATATTAATTATATTGAATGCTATACCTAAAATCATTGTGTTTACACAACTGCAAATATAATCCTTCACACACTACAGTAAAGAGGTGGGCAAAGAAAAAGCAACCAGTAAGAAAAGGAAAAAGGGAAGACAGTAACTGACAAGCAAATAAAGATAAACATTCAGAAGGTCCTTTTTCATGATTGCCACCATCTTGAAAGAGCAATGAAACATTTTTCTTGTTTAGTGTTGCTAAACAATGAGAAGGTTATTCAAAAAGAAAAATGTTAAAGCAACAACTGTTGAATAACAGAGCACTATCAAGTAAACACTTTTAAAACATTAATATTTAAAAGCTAATAGTGTTGAAATTAAAACTAAAACATTTAAATATAAATTAGTAAAAACAACATTCTAACAGTATTTAAGCAATGTTTATGAACATGTTAACATGTCAAATGACATAATCAGATAAACCCTAAGTGAATAAACACATGATGTCCTTCAGCTCACAGGAAATATTAATTTCTTCTTTTCCTTAAATGAAACAAAGGTAACATTTTATGAGTAATTTCAGCTCAAACATTCTTCACAGATTTCCTAAGGTATACAGATGACTAGTTCATATCCTCAGATGAAGATACAATGTTGTTCTTTTAAGAAAAGTTGTAGTCTCGTGTATTGTATTAAAGAATTCTAGGAACAAACTAGAGGAAAAAAAATCTTTAATCTTTCAGGAAATAATTTTAGTTACTTCAACATCTTAACTAAGGGCCAACATTTTTCCCTTTTTTTCAAATATTTTTGTGGCAAAGTCTTTGTTGAAGTTAATCACATTATGACCCATTTTAAATTGGATTTGGCCCAAGTAGATCTCAAAAGCAACTATTTGTCAAGAAATGATAAGAACATTACCACAACAGTCCTTGGTCAACAAAGGTTAATTGAGACTGGCTTACCGATTGCATCCATGTGCTTTCTTAATACTATAAGAGAAACCCTCTTGCAAATTTAGAAACTGTGGAATCCAAGAAGATAGAAGTTTAGCTGTGTCTTTTCCTTCAGTTTTCTCAGGCATGCCAAAGATTCTTAAATGTTGCCTTCTGTCTCTGTTTTCAAGATCCTCATTTAATTTAATAATGAAGTGTATTTTTTCAGTAAAAACTATGTATGTGCTTCCTCCTCTTTCAGTCTTCCATGTATATCGGACACAGCGTTTCTAAGATCTGAATTTGTAAATTTTGTTTCTGAATCATAGATTTTAAAAGTTGAATCTGCTTGACACTATTAGCTTAAAGTTTATCAACCTTATACTGAAAACTGTCAGTTCTTACTATAAGTTCTTGAACTGAAGATAGCAATAGCTGAAAATCTTTTCTTAGAAGAGAAGATTCAGAACTTATGGATTTCAAGGAACTCATTTTCATTCTTCAATTTAAAATTGATCATAAGAAATAGGATGATTATATTCTACAATTTTTTTGAAGATGTGAGAAAATGTCACTCATTCCTTAAAAATTTAATTGCTCACAGCAGAGCACATCACAGTTGCTGCTAGTGGTCAGCTATCTTGGACAGAACTCCAAAAGTATTTTTTTTATTTCTAGCACTGTTTTGTGAATTTTCACATTAGATATGGCAGAAATAGACTTTGTTGTGGATAGCTCTTTTAGAATACTGTGAGATGTAGGTTTGGTAATCTGGATGCGGGGTAAGGATATGTACCTGCAAACTGCCAAAATCAAGGAGCAGCTGAGAATAAAGGCAGGAAGGGAGTAAAGCAGGCCACCAATCAGGCCAAGCTGTAGCCAATCAATGTGCACATGTGGACTTCATGCTCCGTAGTTTGGCCATTGAAACAAGACCGTGTTGCAACTTTAACTGCACAGTTTCTGGTAATTTCCAACATAAGCTATAAGTATACTTCATCTGTAGTCAAGGCAGTTAATATTTAACTGAAGACATAAGGGGAAAAGCACAGTACTAACAATATTAATGAAATCAAGGTGCAGTGGGAAACTTCTAGGAGTAATTGAGCAGGAAAGGACCCTACAGTTAATAATCATACTTCATTCATCTGTCTTAAACTTATATTGTATAGGTATATATATATATATATATATATATATAAAATGTTTTAAAGCTACAGCTTCCTAAGTTAATACACAAATGGTGACTGCCTTTATAATGCAGGTCAAGCTAAGAAGGTAGGAGCTGGTAATGAAGGGGTCAGCGGGAACTTCAAATTAGTAGGTTACCAAGGTAAAATGATGAGGGGTGATGGTACCTATCACTGGACTGCAATTATTTCTACTTTTCTCAGATTGTGTCAGGATCCTTAAATAAGATCCACCTTTTAGCAGTAAAAAACTGTAATGAGTAAGGCTACATCATGTTTGTATTTATTCTCTCTTTCTTCAGTATCACCTAGACTGGTTTCAGATTCTTTCTTTTTCCTAAAACTGAGCAAGAACAATCATGGAAAATAGCAGTTGTTGTCCAAGTTATAAACTAAAGGACCTGCTATCCATGTTGCCCTTAAAACCGTATCCATTTGTTAAAAGGACAGAAATGTCACTACTATTGGATGTGGTTGACTGTGTATTTAGTTTTTCTACAAGCAATGAAGGGACCTGTTCTATTTCATTTCTCCAAAGTCCTTATCTTGTAAAACAGACACCCATTTGTTTTTAATTTCTCTTTCCTCCCCATATTCTCCATAATATCCAAAATGTGTATGTTCAGCCAACATTCCTGGTTCTCCAAGCCATATAACTTAAACTGAACCATCCTTACCCAAACATTCATTCTATTTTTCTAGCTCTTAAATTGTTAGGGAATAGTCTTGTAGATTGCCTTCCAAAGCCTATAGTTTAACTTCATGTGCAACCACCTTTGCAGAAAGCCCCTGATACTGGCAACAAAAAAGGTCCATAAAATCCAAATGTACCTGCATAATGTCATCATTATGAAGGGGGGGGGGGGTTCCACCTAAAACTCACCAAGAATGAAGTTGTGAAAGGTAGTACAGACTTTAATGGTACATATCAGGAAAAGAATTGTATAGAACAACCACTTTGGGTGTCAGCTGTGGTGCACATCATCCTTCAGGTAGGAAAATATGGATCACAGACTGCATGCTGTTTCATGGAAACTGACTCTTGATGATTTGGTTGTGTTGACTAATGCTGCCAAAATGGGCATGGGTATTTGGCATGAGAAGTTGTTTGAGGACCTGGCTTACTCTAACCTATGCCAGGGACCACTGCTAGTGGTGGGAGGGGGTTTATTTGCCCCTATGGGCCTGTGTATCCACCATAAAGCTCAGGTTCCCTGGGTCAATAAGCTACTGGACAGCTGGCTGGCCAGTGCCCAGTTGCTCAGCTTGGGTTACTTGAGAAAGCACTAAGTGAAAGCCAGACATAAAACCAATCCACCTGACAAACATGAACTAAGGATTGCAGTTCTAAATATAGGTTCACTGACAGGATGCAACTTGGAATTGGATTACATGATGGTAAAGAGGTGGCTGGGCATCATTTGTATCCAGGAGACAAGATAAAAAGTAAATTCAGCAAAGCCACTTGGCTTGGGATTTTGAATCTTCTTCTTCTCAAAGGGAGAGCAGATTATAAATTTTGTGAGAATTGTGGTAAGCAAGAAGCATAAAAAGAAATTAGAGATGTTATAAGAAGTAGTGACAGGCTCATGGCAATCAGACCACATTGTAAGGCTAGGACACTATTCATAATCTCAGCCTATACCACACGACAATGTTGTGACAATGAAAAAAAGAGTGTCTTCAGGCAGCAGCTGCAGAACCTACTAGTTAAAGCAGGTCAAAATGAGTTGGCATTGATAGCAGGAGACCTGAATGTGCATATTAAGAGAAACAGAACAGGATATAAGTATTGCCTGGGACTGGGTGCACGTAAGTGAGGCAACAGGAATAAAGAAGGTGATGCCAATCTACACTTCTTTCTGGCAAATGGCTTGATGGTGGACAACAAATGGTTCAGCAAGGGAAACAGTCATAAGATCCCATATGACAGTGGACAACATGCAATCCAGATAGACTTTCTCTTACTAAGAAAAGGGCATTGGGGTAGAATCCACAACTGTAAAGCCATTCCTAGTGAAGTGTTCATTGCACAAACTACTGCTTGCCACAATCATCTATGAGCACTGGTCAGTGAAAGCTGTAACATCAAAAGACACTAGGCTCAACACCTGGAAATTAACTGGAGAGAGAAAGCACAAGAATTCAAAGAAATACTCAGGGCTCTAGCACCTCAGGGAAAAGAAATAATAGGTGAAGTTGAAGAAGAATGTCATGTGTGTGGATTAAAGAACAGATATGTGGTTGAGTCAGATATGGAAATAAGGTAATGAGGAAAGCTAATGGACTGGTGGAATGAAGAAGCGCAGGAGGTTATTAAAAGAAAGGTGTGCTGAAAAGAGTGGAAGATACAAAATGTGGACCAGAGTAAGAAAACAGTAGATATCAGAAGGGCTGACCAGGATAAGAAGGAATACTGGTTGGTTAAGAAACAGGCTAAGAGACAAGTTACAATAACAAAGAATGAAGTATCAGATGCACTCTACTAGCCTGTGGAAAGGGACTCAGCAGATGGCACAAAGAAAGTCTGTCAGGTTGTAAGGCAAAGACAGAAAGATAAAAAAAGACAGTCATTGGACACCCTTCATAAGGGATGCCAACAACAACAACCTGCTCACCAGTCCACATGACATCAAAGGCAGAAGAAGAGTACTTACAGCAAATTCTGAAGGAACAAAGCCCCAAACACAGCCTACAATGAATCATTAAAGGACATTAAGGGTAGTCCAGGTAGTTCTTTTCCGTAGTTCATGTTGATTATTTTCTTTCTAAAATCTTCCACCTCTAGTATGATTTGCCATGTCCCCACATGCTCCTATTTCACCTTGCAAAAGTTCAAATGTGGGACAAGTTTTACAAAATGTTGTTATAATACATTAAATTTCACGCAAGAAGCAATATTCACTAGTCCCTAGCTCTCCAAATTCTGTTTTTATGTGCAACAGGACATTTAACATTTTACGGGAGCTTTTCCAAGAATTTCCTAAGCAGGGGTGAACTAAGACCTGAAAATGTATGCTATGAAGGGTGGAGTCATGGAGCCACATAAGCTCATGGGAATGAGTCAAAAAGCTGAGGTAGTTTGGGTTATTACTCAGTTTGCTGTGTTACGTCAGACCCTGGGTTCTGATAAACCCTGGAAACTTATTTCCAGCATGTTTATTTTCTTCCTTTCCTTCCAAACAAAAGCTGTGACTTACACAAAGTTTTGAAATGCATATATTCAGTTAGGAGAAATACTTCATTGTGTAACATGTATCACATGGCACCACCATTAACCTCCCACTATTTAGTTTTAAAAGGTGGACCACCAGCGCACCCTAACTACTGGAATGATGGTAATATGGCAATCCTCACAAACCACTGCTACAAGTCACATTCATCTAAATTTCTGTCAGCAACTTCTCAGCTAATGCAATCAGTCTCTGATATTCCCAGAAGTTCCCGCGGATTTGCTAATCTGCCGTGCAGGACTAGCTTAGTCCTGCACGGAAGCGGCCGCTTAGGAGCAGGATGTCAGCGTGCCATGCATAGTAATGAAGGTGTGCTGCCTGAGCTCCCAGGCTTACACAGAGCATGTACGAGTTCAGGGGGCATGTTTGAGAGTAGAGCTCTCAGAATAAACATGTCCCTGCAATGTTAAAAAAGCAGAAAGTGGAAATAAATGAGCGAGACCACTCATAGGTGTCCACATATCCCCACCAACAGTCCCCAATGTGTACAACAGCAACAGAACATAAAAACCAATTGAAGAAACCCCTGTATTGTTGTCTAAAACTCCGAGTACAGCTAACCGTAGGTGTGCGGGTGTGTCCATTGCTTAGCTACGGTTAAAGCAGCCTAAAAGGCTGAAGAGGATAACAAGGATGATATATGCAAATGAAGCATCTCAGCAATATTGTAGTGGGCAGAGCGTTCACCTAATGAGCAGGCAGTCACAGTTCGAGTCCCAGTGCAGCACAGTCTATTTTACATGGCAAAGCATGGTATAAGCAATATTTGTATTGCAAAACCCACTAAATAACATACATTTTTATGAACTGGAGTACTGCAGGAAATGCACATGTGAAGAGTCAGTATCCTAATGAATAAGGCAGCAGTAAGCAGGTGTAAGCACAGATAACCAGTAGTAAGCATATGTAAGCACTAGTAAGCGTGTGCAAGTGCGTTTGCATGGGGGTAAGCACTGCCGACACAGATTAAGCAAAGGAGAAGCTAACTGGGTGTAAGAAACTGTAACCAGAAGTTAGCAGGGCTAACCTCTGCACAAACCTGCTTACAACTGCTTTAAAGTGCCTTAATCACACCGTATCCAATGGCTGGTGTTCTGCATAGCAACAAAACAATCAGCTTCTACAAGGCTGGAACCCAGGACCATGCACAACATACAAAAAATGATTTAACACTAAGCCATGCCAGATATGCACAAATGGTATGTTGTCAGAAACATAACTCCAGCCCAGTCATACAACAGTATAGAGAATGTATACCTACATCTAGATGGATGTGTGTGTGCAAATATATTACTATCTAAATGGATACAACACATCTATAGATGTAGTCACACACACACACACACATATATATATATATATATATATATATATATATATATATATATATATATCCAGAAATATATACATATGTATATATACAAATATATGAACAGATATACATGCAAATGCAGACATCTACACATATATATGTCATCATCTATATGTCCACATATACACAGCAAGTTACATATATGTACGCAGATATATGTCTCCATAATTATATACAGACATAGTTAGAAATATCTAAGCAAATATATATACCCATAGAGGTATATATGGCCAGACATCTGTAGATAGCAATGGCAGATTAACAGAAACATATATATCCCTATGCACCATTAATGGGCTTGAGAGGCCCCAAAAAATATTCGTCTCATACGAATTGGCATACCCCCCACCCAGTCAAACACATCCGCCCTGCAATACACTACCAAGCTCATTGTATTGTATGTGTTTCATTTAAATAGGGATTTTAAATTAGCCCTCTGTTATGTTTCACATGTTGACATTAAATTCCCCTCTCCCCCACCCACTAGGCAGGCTGAGCAGTACAGGCCCATCCAACCCAGGCCATCCTCAACCCATGCATTCATTTCTCACAGTTCCACTTCCCTGACCCGCTGCACACACACAGCAACCATCACTACCCTGGTTACTGGCCCATAGCTACCACACCACCACAAATTGCCATCCCTCCACTCCTCCCCCCTTGGGACCCAACCCGTATGTTGTCCCGACCCAAGTATCCTAGGTCTGGCACACGCCGTAGTCCATGCACATAGCCATGGGCACCTTTGTAACTCTGGGTGTAGACGAAAGTTGAATACCAAATGTTTGGGTTGTCCCCCATGGGATGAATGTTTCCCTGGTACTAACAATAGATTTCACATGTGACTCTGTGTACACTAACGGATTTAGTTTTAGGTATCGCAAAGCATACGTGGCACACAAGGTTTGCCAGTATGCACACGAAACACAGTATCCAGCAATACCAGTCTACATTACAGGATATGTAGCTAAATATGTAGAAGTATGTGTGTGTGTGTGTGTGTGTGTGTGTGTATATATACCCATAACTAAATAGATATATACGTCTCCCTCTCTGTAGTACAAATGTATGCATACATAGACAGACATATATATAAATATCCACATATAGATATACACATTTGCAGACATCCATACATTCACATGTCATTAGATATATATACAGCAATATATATGTATATATATATATATATATATATATATATATATATGTGTGTGTGTGTGTGTGTGTGTGTGTGTGTGTGTGTGTGTATACACAGATATAGAGCTATGATATGATACAGCACTTAAGAATGACATATGTTCACAGGCCGTGCCAATGGGGGTGAGGGGCCCAATCGACAAACGTGTAACACGTAGCATTACCCCCCCCCAGCCAGACAGGGGAAACATACAAACAAACACACAAACAATGTAAACAATCATCTGCTCCCCAAACCACACGCAGGATACAACCAGAGAGGGGGGGCACTGTGGATCCGCTAAGTCTAATCTTGGAACAGAGACAGGAGCGTCCCTTGCAGGACACCCCAAAAATTGTCTTGTGATTGGAGGCCATCCATTCAACGACTTTTCAAAGTGGGGTGTGTATGTACCCAGACTACAAGGGTGGGAAAGCCTGATGACCCATGGGTCGAGACAACGTTCGAGATGGGTCCAGAGAAGTGGAGAGTGGGCAGTGTGTAGTGGTGTGTTTGGACCCGACCTGCACCCAGGGTAAGGATGAGTGCTGTAGAGGAGGTGCAGGGAGGGAACTATAGGTATGAACTTATGGGCCGAGGTGTGCAGGTGTTGGCTGGAGCAGTTCTATTCGGACCAGCCCGGGGATGTAAGCAATAGTGTGCATTGGGTAGAGCTGCTACCTAATGAGCAGCCATTCCCGGTATGAGTCTCACTGCAGCTCAGTCTATTTTACATGGCAAAGTACGGTATAATCAGATGTGTTGTTGCAAATCCCACTAAATAACATCAAAGAACACATGGTCGCAACATCCCACTGGAGGCATGTAAGCCGAACTAATTGGCATCACAAGGTATTATTGTTGTCCTCACCCCCACCCAGGGGTGTGAGTGTCCAAACCTACCTCCAAATGCTGTGTATATACACAGCTGTTGCTGTAGAAGAAATGGCCAGCTGTGGAACTTCCCGTCAGCCTTCCTGCACATTCCTGGATATTTCCCCTACTATCTGTCCCTCTGTGTGCCCCATTAGCACCACTTACCTATCAACCCCTGTTTCATTACTATTAATGTTCATAGTCACAAGTAGGTGACACCCTCTTCACCAACTATATTGGCAGAATCTGGAACCCCCTACCCCCATGTATTACCTCAGCCCTCCCACACGACACATGTAAATAACACATGAAGGAGCACCTCAAGCACACTTGGATCAGCACATGGTCACCACCTGGTGAACCCCCCTCCCAACTTACACTCTATACCCCTACACAATCTAGTGAAACTGACACCTCCTGTCCTGCCTCACATTCAAATCCCAGCAACTTTCAAACCTTCCCTATTGCTGCCCTACCAATCATTCCAATGTCCTACTATACAGTTACAATGTCTCCCCCTCTACCTACCTACCTACCCCTTCACTATTCTCTTCTACTCTACCACACAGGTATGGCATAATCAAACCTAACCCGAATACCTGAGTGTAACCTATCCAGAACTGTTACACTAGAATATAACTTCACCTTAAACTGACCTTTGTCAACAGTCATACCTGACATGTAAACCTGACCTAAGCATGTATAATACTGACATGTTAATGTAAACTAAGCATGAAGAATGTGGTATGTAGCTATGTTAAGTCTGTTACTCTATATGAATGTGTACACCTCAGTATTACTTGTAATGTGTACCTGGGGTTTACTGTGGAACTCCACTCCCTGGGCCACCGCTGATAATGGAGAAGCATCCAGTCGGATTGTCCCAGGCAACAAATGTGAACTAAATACATGAAGTAGCATGGGGGTATGTGGCAGCAAGCGGGGTTAAGCCTGTTTGGGCGGTGGTAAGCAATGACCACACTGGTTAAGCAATGTGGAGGCCAACTCAGTGTAAGACGCCATAACCGGAGGTCAGCAATGCTGAGCCTCATGCAAACAAGCGCATATCCACCTACACTTCCTCCACAATGCCTTAGGTACTCTGTAGCCAACAGCTCTCATTGTGCCCATTAACAAAATAATCTGCACTCCCAGGTTCCAACCCCACCGACCCTGCACACTATAGTCTAAGTGAGTTACCGCTAAGGCATGGCAGACACACATTCAGCTGCTGTTATCACAAGCATATCATCCAGCACAGTCATTCAACAGTTTAGGAAATGCATGTAAGTATGCAGAGTAATACCAGCAAACATGTGTACATTGCTCAATCACAGTATTCTGAGCACTCTATGTATATCAGTGAACAGTGCCTGTTCAAGCATACTGTGAAAACAGTCGTCTTGCATAATACTGAAGAGATGAATGAAAAACGGTGCACGCCATGTGGGTGTGCTTCATGCACAGAATGTCACACCTGGGGTGCTGCTTCCATGGAATGGGGAGATGAGGCTGGCCTGGTGTGTGAGCAAACTGCTGCTTCTCAAGCTCCTGGCAGGATGCTACCTGTGGGAAAAACAGTGTAGATCAGCAAAGTCTACTCGTGACACAACAACAGGTCCGTCCCTGGCAGGACGAACCAAACTTTGTGAGTCACATAGATGTTTCCACCAGTATCTGATGAGGATCAAGGGAAGGCTTGTACGTACATGGACTAAACAGATGAAGAGCATGCAGAAGCTTGAGTCGAGACAGTATAATGGAGGAGTACCGACATGTGCAGAGAGGGAAATGTGTGGAGGTGTGGTATGGCTGGGCTAGCAACTGGAGAATGGATGGATGCTGTGTACATGGAGCTCGGGAGCCAGGGGAAGGAAACATGGGTATTACATTATGGTAGAAATATACAAATGAAGCAGAACCACAGTAGTGTAGTGGACAGAGCATCCGACCATTGAGCAGGCATTCCCGGTTTGAGTCCCACTCAAAGCATGCAAAGCATGTTATAACCAATATTTGTGTTGCAAAACCCACTGAATAGCTAATATATATGAACTAGAATACTGCAGGAAATGCACATGTGACGTATCAGTGTCAGGCGAAATAAGGCACTAGTAAGCAGGTGTAAGCACAAATAGGCAATAGTAGGCATATGTATGTATTAGTAAGCGGGTATAAGGACTTACAACTGCTGTAGAGTGCCTTAATCACTCTGTATCTGACGGGCCTTCGTCAGCCTGGCAACAAAATAAACAGCCATGCAGGTCACGATCCCAGGACCCTATACACCATAGTCCCAGTAGTTATCCACCAAGCCATAACAAATGTACAGACAAATGGGGTAGTAGTTAACATGTCCTCACCATAGTATAACCAAACTGAACCTGTGAAAGGCATCAGTATGCAGTCATATGTACCATAACTGACTACAGAACATATATACGTGAACTGGAGTATAGCAGTAAGTCCAGATGTGAGGTTTTAATGTAATAAGGTGTAGAACTTCCCAGGACCCCATACAGTGTATGTACACATGTGACAAGGATACAAGACACATATATAACAAGTGGCGAAGGGGAAATCAATGCCAAAAGGTAAATATCATGCAAATCTTATAATACGCACCGCTAAGCGTAGCACAGCACTGGCTCCCCGAATACTGGCAGGATACTACCAGTGGGAGAAACAATGTCAACCTGCTAAGTCTACTCTTAAACAAATGCACGTTCGTCCCTGGTGGGATGACTCCAGACGTCTGCCAAAAAGAGTCCTTGGGGTAACATACCATGCCTCAAAGGTAAGCAAAGACGGTAACATATGTTCACGGACTAAATGTGTGGGAAGCCTGAAGATCCATGGGTTGGGACAACATATGCGAAGGGTCCCAAGAAGTGGAGAGTGGACAATGTGTAGTGGTGTGGTTAGATTAGGCTGGAACCTGTAGGAAGGATGACTGATGTGGAGTGGGAACAGGGGGAGGGAATGATGGGTACAACATTATGGACCGATGAGTGCCGTGGTTGGATGAACCCGTTCTAATGGGACCGGCTCATGGATGTCAGGAAGAAAGGAAGGGAGGTCACAGGGAAGGTACTGGAACATACCATTTCCCATGGCAAACCATGTTATGGGTAATATGTATGTTGCATAACCCACGGAACATGAACTGGAGTACTGCGGCCATGACATAACATATATATATATATATATATATATATATATATATATATATATATATATATATAGATAAACAGGAGTACTGCAGGAAATGCACATGTGAGGTGTCAGTATCATAATGCATTCAGCAGTAGTTAGGTTAAGCAGTGATAAGCTGTTGTAAGCATATGTCAGCAGTAGTAAGCAAGTCTACATTTACAGGCTCAGCAAGTCTGACGCAAACTATCTGTAGGCATATGTAACCAAAGGTCTGTGTTTGCATGACGGTGAGCACTGTGTACACAAAGTAAGCAATGTCAGGGCTAACCTGGTGTAACTGGCTGTTACCTGCAGTTGGTGATGCATACCATTGCGCAAACATGCTCATGACAGCTTACAAGTGCCTTAATCACCCTGCATCCCGCCTCCCTTGTTCAACCCTGCAACATAATTGACAGCCACTGCATGGCCCGAACCCAGGACCCGGCATACCACCATCATAGTGAATTAACACTACACCATGTCAGATATACATACATCCCATGTATTCCCAGATATATCATGCAGCACAGTTAATCTGCATAAGGGGAATTGTACTAATATCACAACACATAACCTCTTATTGCAAACATTGTGGACACAGTGTGACAAAAGTGGGGTACATATTTGGACAAATGTGAAATATTGTTCATATACATGTAAAGCGTTGCTAGTTAAGCAGTGATCTGTTGTAATGCACATAATCTGAACAACATGATATCTACAACTGTAATGTATTGGCATTCCTGACTGACCACATGCCTGACATCATCCACAGTCAATTGGCCAGATGAATGTGGGACAGGCCAATATTGTGAGCCAATCATGCATGAACATATGGACAGTTATAGATCTGTAAATGTAGAGAGATACACAGGTACATTTAAATGTATGACTCACACATACATCATATAACATCAATGGTATATAGGTGGAGGGATAAATATGTCCACATATATTTATATATATATATATATATATATATATATATATATATATATATATATATATATATATATACACAGATAGATATGTGAATTTCAGCACCAGATAGGAATAACAACTGGAACACCCACCACAAAATAACTGTCCTTATGCATAGTTGATGGGGGTGGGGGCTCAAATGTGGGGTACCTGGTGATGTCTGCTATGTTCCCCCCCACCACAGCCATAACAGATATGCTGTGCAATGCAATATCCAGCACATGCAGTTCTTGACCCCAGAACCCTCTGTAACACAGCTACAATGGTCTAACAGTAAGCCACTACAACTGTATAAAGTCAGGGAAATATTTGAAACATATCATCCAGTCCAGTCATGCAACTGTACAGAGAATATATACCATCATCTAGATGTATCTGTGTGTAAATGTATTAATATCTACACTGCTACAACATATCTGTATATATATATATATATATATATATATATATATATATATATATATATATATATAGCTTTCTAACACTATATACATATATATTACTGTATATGAACATATATACATGCTAATGGCTACATCAACACATATATGTGTCTACACCTATATGTCTACATATACACAGCACTTTACATATGTGTATGCAGATATACAGCTATGTAGGTATATATGGACATAGTTACATATATATATATATATCGGTAAATATGGCCATACATCTGTAGAGAGCAATGGCAGATTAACAATCACACATATGTCCACATGCACCGTTACTGGGGTTGAGAGGCCCCATACACTGTACGTCTTGTAGAACTAGACTCCCCCCCCCACGGCCAAACACATCTGCCCCACAATACACTACCAAGTGATGCAGATCCCATAACTAGGCCCTGACATGACATGGGCACAGGAAGTTAAAAGTAGAACATCCCACCTGTATGATGTGAGGCTGGTATTATTGACATATCATGCAGTACAGTCTGCCTCCCATAGGTAATGTAAACTGTGGTAGCCATGTAGCCATCAACATCCCCAGGATACAGATATACAGACACAGATATGCAGATACATGATACATATATACATATGTATATATATATATATATATATATATATATATATATATATATATATATATATATATATATATATATATATATATATATATATATATATATATATATATATATATATATATATATATATATATATATATATATATATATATATATATATATATACATGTGACTACATATACACATGCAGATATATGTACAGTAGGATACATATGTAGTCACTGCACACAATATGGAACAGCCACTATGCCTACAGCTAATCCCTAAACAACTGGACACTGTATGGGCCACCCATGCAAATGACGATCATTGCCTGCAACATATACCCACAGAGAGGTCATTGGAAAAACTCCACACACAGGTTTGCAGAAATGGAATACCTTTCATTGTGTACTATTACAGTTCTACACCCCATGTTATATAGCTGTTCAGACACTGACATCCATATAAACAGAGGAATGCAACTGTGAAACTGTTATACTAATACAGTAGTCTGGAAAGGTTCACATCTGTCGCTGTCCAGGCCAAGCCCTTAAATTTGTACAATAGTGAGGACAGACTGGGCCACAGGATAGCAAACGGTCAGCAGTATGTAATGCAGGTGTATAGTTCAGCAGCCTCTATCTGCACTCTGTACAACAGCAGTGGGTGGTAAAGACATCACGTGACCACATGGGTTGTAACTGGGACATAACAAGGCATAACTGACACCATCACATGCACACTGACAAACAGAACAGTCTGTCTGGCTGTAGGCAGTAGGCTTGCAGTAACCGAATATATGTAAGTGATGTAAATATAGGTGAAGTATATGGTACTTTACATCCAGATACCTTATGGCAGCTCACTCCTGATACCCCCATACATTTAACAGCCTAGGTCATTTATGGTGCTCCCTCCCAGACTCAGTAATACAGGGCCATATACCACTGTTACATACACTGGCCTCTGGAGTGCATAAGAGCAAACGTGTATTGTGTAGGTGACGCCCACACATATATGGCCCCAGTCCCACCATATGTGTGGGGGATACAACAGACGTGGACTGATGGCAGCAATGGCAGTGTGGTATACTCACAGCCCACTATGGAACACCCTCCCACAGCATGTCATATGTGCAAATCTTGATATGTAGGTCACGTCCTGATATCACTCAACACACACACTGCCAGTGGAATATCAGATACAGGACCTGTGTGGTGGACAGACAACACATGTTAGGCACACCTCTGACCACCAAGAGGATAGGCCCACAGTTGAGTGCTATGCAGACAGACTGCATTCCAAGATAAAGTAATATGTACACACACACCCTGTAACACCAGTACTATACAAAGCATAGCACAACTCTACTCACACTCTTTCTGTAGTTCTTGAACCTCCTACAAATATGTAGCTGCCTTGAGTGTGCCGGTTCTCCTGTAGAAGGTATTGCTACCTGCTGTCTGTAACACTGATGTCCACACACACATAGGACTGTACAAACATCCACAGAATGTCCAGGTTATGTCATCAAACATAACCCCTACTGTACATAATATGTGAGGCGGTCTGATATCTCACTGGCTTGTTAGCAGATATGATGACACTAATTGTGGTGTACAGCACATACGCACCACGTCATGCATGACATATGTACACAGGTTGCCAGAGTTGTGGCTGGGAGCACATACACAGGACCAATAATGACATGTTGTTGTGATAACCTCATGCATTTACTGTTGTAATAGGGTTTGTGGCAACATATGTCCTATGAGGGATAAGACGCCAGTAACTGTCACGGCTTTCACCATCTACAGACTGCAATCCTCACACAGGGTCTGCAGTCCACAGATAGATGCTCCATTGGAAACACATGAAACCGAAGGCACAACACACTGCCCTGTCAGCAGATGACCCTGCAGATGGGGATTCCACATAAACATGGAACTGACATGGCAGGTATGGACACATGTTGGAAAGACATATCCACACACACACTGTTAAACTAACAGTACGCCACATGCAGTATAGCAGCACTTACAGTCTGTAAGCAGGTCAGGCACATCCCCTTAATGTGTGTTGCCCTGTTTCCACAGTGTATGTTGTTAGAGGTAAATTCCCAATCCATCGCAGATGCTGGTTGCCAACCAACAGATTTAGTTCCTGCTCACAGTGAATGGCAAGGGCCAACACCAACATGATGTTCCTAAATATTGGAGTGTGTTTCCATGCAATTGGCTATGGGAATGTTATCACAGCCTTTCCACATGCAAACAACTAGGGGAGGGCTGCGATTCATGCAGAGGCCATCAGCTGATCATGAGCATCACTTAAAATACATATGCTGCTGCCTAAGAAAAGCTGGTGTAGGTCTCCACATCCACCAGAGAGGGAGTGGGAGAGGCAGACAGAGCCAAAGACATGACAGGGAGGGGTGGGAGAGTAAAACTGCAGCTTGTTTGTGTCACACACCTACCAGCGCAGGGTATCAAACCACTGACAACTATGTACTGCTTTCACAATTTGATGCAGTTACTGGATGTGCCACATGGGTTACCTGTTGTGGAGCCCTCAGAAGATATCTGTGATGGTGCATGACATTTGCAACAGGGATTTGGTAGCTATATGGTAGGTGACGTACACGTGCCTGTCAGCATGAACAGGTGCCGGCGTCAACACAGCCACACTCTCACAGGGACACGCACACACTGACACACTTGGCAGGGCCAGGGGTACAACTCATCAGCAGCGGGATTGCCACAACACCTCACTGTGCAGGTACCATATGCACCACATGGGTCATATGGAGGTTGTATGGGCAAAGGGTATGAGGAGGTGTCTGACATCAGACAGCATGCTTCTGTATGCCCAAGGGGGTTGTAGTGAGTGTGGCTGTGAACATACGCATCATACAACACACAAACACACAGGGTGCCAGTACTGACATGCATGGGTGCATGTCTGAATGGGTGTGTGGTGGTCGACTGTGGCAGCAGGCTTTACAAGGGTAGGCGATGTGTATACCTTGGCATCAGGCCACATGACAATGGTCTGCATTGTGTCTCAGGGCTGTAGTTTCCGCACTTTCCCACACAGGTGGGTATTGTATCCCCCATCCAGTCACCTGGGTGACTATTGTGTGTGGCCAATGCTGTGCATCGCTTGCCATGTATGTGCTACTTACTCCATGACAGGTATGGTGTATGGGATGTGCACACCTCACACATGCATATACAGTGACATGTGGAACTGTACCTGGGGTGTCTGCCCCATGTTGTGAACACAGATTACCATCATATGTGCCAGTCTTGCCCACCTGTGGCAGTGGTAATGGGCACCATGTTTACTCTGCACCTACACTGATAGCATGCTGACATCATTCCCCAGTGTCAATGGCATCTGTCCATACAGGGTATGTTGTCAGGCATGGTATGTCTGTTGTGGGACACGTGATGGAACCAAAGGTGGTGCAGGTGTCCATTGGGGAACTTGGAGGAGGTGCACTGTCAGCATGTACATGATTATTGGACAGATAGACAGCGGACATGCCCTCTGTAGCCCACTGCTATCACTCTGTAGTTACTATCAGTGGCGAATATGCGGTGTACTACCCACATATTGGCTGTAGCCTAGGCATGTGTGTGCGTATGAGACATGGGTTGAGAGTGTGCTCTGGATAATACTGGGTTGCTAAATGTGATTGCCTGGCGTTGATGTCACATGTATAGGTATGGCTTTGCACCCCAGCCTTTCAGCTATTTCACATCTGTTATCCATGTATGGTGGACATTGGGCTATATAGTAGGGCCACCATATAAGACATATGCAAAACCCACTCCACATTAGCCACAGGTGTCAGACGCTCACACCCACCTCTACACAGGATACGAGATACGAACATATACACACACACACACACACACACACACACACACACACACACACACACACACACACACACACACACACAGTTGCCACATCTGGGTTAGAACACCTAGCTAGCTACTTTATCACACTACAGCAGTATGCAGTTATGGGACACGCTACGGAGATTACTGGGCTACAACCTTCCCAGAGGTGTATTTCTAGGTGGGTGACATCAGCAGCCTTGCCAAAGTCGAGTATGGGAATTATAAGGAGTGTGGCTACCCTAAAAAGCATTGCTCTCTACACAGACAGACAGACGCACACTGACACACACACACACACACACACACACACACACACACACACACACACACACACACACACACACACACACACACACATACAGTTGCCATGTCTGGGGTTAGATCACCTACCTAGCTACCTTATCACACTACAGCAGTACGTTGTTACAGGATGTGCTAAGGAGATTACTGGGCTGCACTTTTCCAAAGGGTGTATTTCAAAGTGGATGACCTCAGCTGGTTTGTCATAGTAGGGCTATGGGGAGGGCAGTGTGTGTGCATGGGCCATGACCCATTCATCTAGGGGTTGACACACCACATGCAGGCACATGCAGGGTTATATTCCACAGGTACGTGTACACAGCTGCTAGATGACTACTTCCTTGCACAGTCATGTTGCACAGCTAGCACTTGCACCACATAGTCCGTAATGCTGACAAATATGGTGGCTAATGTCTACAGTGAGTGATATCTGAGCATCATGTGGTTGTAGTCATTTGGCTGTGTGCTGGGTGGGACAAGCCTCATAATGGTTGGCTCCTTGTCACAGTCACTCTCTTCTACACATCTATGTATGTGTACGTTTGGCTTATTATAGTGTACCGTCCTTGGATATATGCCTGTATTCCTATCCACTGAGTGTGCAAAGCGTGAGTGGTGCATACTGAGGAGTGTCTGCACTAACATCTGCAACTGCCAGATATGTCTGGTCCACTGTTGTTTGCAGACATGGGCTTCATTTGATTACATGTGTGAGCATGCCCAGTATGACCTTTCAGTATGTTGTTGACTGACATTGCCTTCATTTTTCTAAGTGCGTGAGTATGCCCAGTATGCCCTTCTGTATAGAATGTGTGGATCAATTCCAGGTAGTTTGTACTCCAGTGCAGACCTTTGCGTTGTACACCTACAGGTAGCAAAGTGTTTCTGCAGGGTATCTGTCGATCATTTGGTAATATGGGGACACACTTTGCAGGGGATAGTGTGTAGTGTAGGTGATTGTGTCTGTGCTGCTTCAACTGCATGGTATTGCTGTTAGCAGAGATATTCAGACATATGCACTGTTATACACAGTGATGTTATCTTTCTTCATGTACTGCCAGGTGGACATTCTTGCTCACAGTGCTGTCTTGTGGGGACAAGGGTGACTGCAGCTGTGTCCGGTATTGTGGGCAGACACCTACATATTCATGGTAAGTTATGCCATTCTGGAGGGGGAGCTGCAGACACTTGCTGCTGGGTCTGTGTATCCGGTTCAGCACCTTGGTAGAGTTCTGGCAGGGGATCCCATATTTGTACACTCATTGACATGACAGTATGGGCTTATCTTGCAGTGGCAATGCCTCACAGCTGTACAGATTAGCACAGGTTGCCCAGAGGCAGGGGCCATAGGTCAGGACATTAACCCTATTGTGGTGTATGGGCAGGTGTGTAGCCACCCATTTATGTGTTTGCAGCCAGGGATAGTGTGGGCACACAGCTTGGTGTCAGGCCCTGCACATTCCATGCAGCCCATGCTTCCACCCCCCCCTCTGTTATTCTAACCTCTTCCATACATTATGCATACATTCTATAATACTTTCCCTAAAGGTATCACCCCATCATAGGTGTGTCTTAGTGTTGGTCCACAGTTCATGCAGTGGGACATAGTGTACATGTTACTTTGGTTTGTCCACATGGCCTTGCATATGGCTTATGTGGAGTGTGTTATGTTGTTATTTGGGTGTCTATGACTTAACATGCATTGGCAATATGTGTGAGACACAGGCCTTTGGCAGAGGCCTGTGGGGCATTAGGTGTTGCTGCGGGCCACATGTGGCAGGCCATTGCATTCTGTCAGGCCTACAGTCACAGACCACCATACAGTATATTCCCCTGGGGTGACAGGGTAGGTGTGATAGGTGTTCATGCAAATACCTTCTATCGGTCTTGATCAGGTGGTGTGGATGCTGGCAGGGTGCTATGTACAGCTAGGTACACACCTGCATGGGACACCTGCACTGCATGCTGCATTCTTCCAACATTGCCATATACAGGTGGGGTCATACTGTACCCATTCCCCACAGTAGGGATATGGCCAGAGAGGTACCTGTGGGTGGTGTTTGCTTGAGCTGGGTACATGTGTGCTATGCACACTACTTGCATCTGACACACAGATATGCATCGGGCATTCCAGGTATACTGGCATGTGCAGGTACATCAGCTGTTTCCCAATACATCAGTCCTACCTCCTTTGTGATCTGCAGGTGTTCGGGCAGACATCGCCGGTATCCCCTACTATAGGACCGGTTGCTGTGATGCATACCTGTATGTACAATTCCAAGGGTGTCTCCATTTCACAGTGATACAATATATACTGTATGTCTGGGGTACTTTCCCCTGTGTACTGCTTGTATACCTAGCCCAACAGCCATGCCATGTCAGTCTTTCAGATGGTCACACATATTACCACCATACATTTACAATGGCTTACTACTAGCAAGTGTTATACTGGTGGGGATTGTCCTTGGCACTGCAGTTGTGAGGGCTTGTCCCTGTCATCAGCAGTAGTGGGCAATGGCCACCAGGTCTTACCTCGACATGCATACATACTGACCACACTCACACAATATGAAACGCACACCATCCTAACACACACAGACCTGCATATTGTGCAAATGCTACAGCCTATCCTGCTACCTTGACCACCTCTGGGCATCTGTGCTCCACTTGTATTATACCTACTCATGCACATTACTACATGTCTACACAGGATTGGGGGAAGGGGCACACCTGTCTGTTTCTTCATGTCTACATATGAGTGGGGGGGCACACTTGACTGTTACTACATTTCTACACAGGATTGGGGGGCACACCTGACTGTTACTACATTTCTACGCTGGAATGGAGGTAGGAGCACACCTGACTGTTTCTACATGTCTACATGGGAGGGGGGGGCACACTGGGAGTGGGTGGGGCATACCTGACTGTTATTACATTGCTATGTAAGATGGGGCACAAGTGACACTTGTACACATTTGCTATGACTGTACTGGTATGTCATGTACTCCATTTCATTCTGTATTGATAACTACCATGCTGTCTAGAGGCACACCAGTGTACTACAGATTGTGGCTTTGATTGCGCTACATATTATTGTCTGATGTCCTACCCTTCAGAACTGACAACTCACTGCCTGGCCTGCTCTTGTCTGTCTGTGTAAGCCTGGGGGTGGAGTTAACCATAGCCATCACTCTGGGGCCATGGCACAATCCCTGTTTGGGTTTGTGTCCACCTGTCCTGCTGGCTGCAACTGCTGTTGGGTATGTGAACCATCCTGACTGGCATGCGTGGGTCATATGGACACATATTTCCCTCAGCACATTTCCTTCAGTGGTTTTTGTCACCTTGTGTAGTACTGGCTACTATGGTGTGACTCCAGTATGTGTTACACATGTCAGAGTGCCACTATGGGTGTCTACTGTCTGCTGCCATAACATTCAGCCACCCAATTCCCTTGCATGCTCACATCCATACCATAGCTACAGGTGACAACACATTCTAATCCATTTAGCAATTGGTAGGTTTATTGACACACCTTGTGGGTGTGCCATACTTGCAGATGGTACTGGAGGGCTGCCTATGTCGGATGCAAATAGTACACTCCTTATACATGATTGAGCACAGGTGGCATCATGTTTGGCATCCGTTTTACTGTATGTGCGAGTCGGAGAGTGGTGTCATTCCCTGGAACACTACTGTGTCAGTGCATGTGCTATGCGTTGCCTCTTTGCCAAGGCCAGGGCATACTGGGCATGCCTCCTTCTGCCTACTGGGGCAGGCTTAGGTTCTTCCTCCTCCGGGTCACTCTGTGCCTGTGCAAGCCTTGGCATTGGTGGGGGGCTTTGTGGCCCTGCCCCATGCTGTTCCTGCTGCAGCTATTTCCGCAGGATCATATTGTGTAGCATAGCACATACCATAACAATTTAGGTACATGTAGCTGGTGAATACTGCAAGGCTCCACCGGATGTGTCCAGACACTGGAACCGTGACCTGAGCATCCCAAACACATGCTCTATTATATGTCTGGCCTGTGCATGTGTCTCATTATGGTGTTCTTGTTCAGGTGTGTGTGCATTTCTGATGGGTGTCATCAGCCACGGCTCCAGTGTGGGTCCAGCATCCCCCACTAGTGACCGTAGGGGATGTTCCCCATTGGCAAATCTCATTTACAGCTGAGTCAGATGCCATATGTGGGAATTGTCATAGCCAGCACACAGATTCATTATAATGCCCTGGGCATCACATACAACCTGGCAGTTGATAGAGGGGATGCCCCTGCAGTTGATGTAAGCCCTAGACTGCTCATCAGGTGGTGCTTTGATGCATATGTGCGTGCAGTCTGTAGCACCCACTACATAGGGTATTCTGCTATTTGGTGGAAGAGATGCATATTGCTGGTCAACACCTCACGGGTGTTGAGGAAATATACATGCTCACTAACATGTGCAGACATTGTATCCAGGAACTGATGGAATACTCTGGATGCTGATGCCTGTGAGATCCCCATGATATCCCCAGTTCTACTTTGGGAGGTACCTGTGGCTAGTATACCTAGGCCTACACATACCTTGGTATCCACTGGAATGGGTTCCCCTCGGACAGTTTGGTGTGTCAGGTGTGGCCAGCACAGCTCAACTACTTGCTGTAGGAGGTCTCTGTTCACCGTATAGCGCTCCACTATCTCCAGCTCATGTAGCCCCTGGTAGGTTACTCTGGGTCTGTACACTCTTCTCCGTCTCCTCACTGTGGGTTCTTCAGCAGCATGCACATCCTCAACACCCTCAGCCTCTTGCACATGTTGTTCTATGTTGCCTGCTGCAGTCCTTCTCATTTTGTAGGTTTGTTTGTCAAAGTGTCTCCGCTTGTATACAACGGTGGTGTAGAGTATGGGAAAAACAGTGGGGAAGGTGTTTGCTTAGTTTATAGTAGTGTTCTGGGATGGGCTGGGCTGCTGTCTGTGTAATTAGCTGCTTCTGATACATTTCACCTGCCAGATATGCTAGTTCTCCTTGATTACCTTCCTACTGTTGTTTTCCCTTCCTATTGCCCTTCTGTTTGGGCCTGGGGCCGCGCCACACAAATAGAGTACTCGGATGTGCACACTGCTGCTGTTTCCTGGTTTAACTTCTTTTTTCTTCCTGTAAAACCCAGTGCACGGCACTCACACCCACTTACACTTTGTAAAGAGTGCTAGGCAGATATAGACACACCTCCTAGTCTTGCACTCAGCTGTTCATTCTCTTACACTTTTGGGACCTGCCTCACATGCTGGGGAAAACTGGGATTCACTGTCCTTCCCCTCATTTGCATAGGATTGCCTGCTAATGCATAGTTACATGTGTCACACTGTGCCACCCCCCTCCCCTTAGCAACCACTATTCACTGGCCAGGTTGTCTTTTGCCTGCCATTGACTTGCATGGCAGAATACTGATTTTAGTTAGACTGCTTTTTTAGGTTTATTTTCTTATTTCCCCCCGATCCCGTTTGCATGCTGCTGCCCTATGCTTAAACAGCCGTGAAAGGTGGACATATAATAAAAGTTGCATTTTGTACATTTTGCATTGTTTGCAATGCCAATGGCCTTCTAAATGGCCATTGGCATGCTTCCTCAATGATATGCAGCCTTTATTTGGAGCTGTCACGTCTCCGTTTTGGATTTTGCAGAACCGTACTCGGTTACTAACTGAGTACATTTCTGGAAATTACGCTAGTCCTGCACGCCCTGACTCCAGCTTACTGGATAGCAGATTTACCTCATTTGCATGGTTTTCACCTGCAAATGGGGTAATTTGCATACAGGGCCGGGAACATGCAGCACTAGTGCAAGAGCGCTCGCGCATGTCAAATGAGCATGAACGTGGATCGCTCGGCCGCCATATTGCCAACATTACCTTTTACACTAATCATGCATGCAGTGCAAGCTTTTGAGAATCCGGGGGGTTGGGTTTCCCACAATCACATTTTTTAAAGAACTGGAGCTAGATTAGTCAAGACATAGATACTACATAGCTAATATCCCTGCTGCTTCTTTATTTCAGACTTCATAGTCTGCTTTTCACATAAAACGTGTGCATTACACCGTCAAATGCAAAATGTGTGTTCTATAAAGGAAATATCAAATGTTCATACAAACTATTTTTGTATTTCAAAACCAATAATATCCAGTATTTCAGTAAACATAATGCATTGCTTGGCTGTAAACCTTTGCTAACAGTGAGATGATGTAGAAACACTTGAATCAAACTAAAATAATAAAATACAGCAGCTGAGAAACGATGCATTCTCATTGGACCATACTGATGCTGCTGCCTGCCTACATCCAGCTAACAAACTACTTGAATTTGCATCTGTAAATTATACATACATCTTCTATGCTGCTGCTGATGTGATAATTAAAAACAGCTAGTCTCCGTGCTCACCACTGGAGTTTACACTGTGAGTTCATTCAATGTACTGGGTTTCTAGAAATTCTTCTAGAGATTCTTCAGATTACAGTCTGCTTGCAAATGTCAGAAGATAATGACACTGCAAACCACACTAGAGACAAAGAGCAGCAGTACTCCATAAAGAAGTAAGGACAGCTATTCCTTCATGGCACCCAATTTTGTCTTCTAGTTCTGGTCGAAAGGGATAGATTTGAAATGCGTCAGAGGACGCAGAATAGACTGCACTACAGCAAAAAAAATAAAGGAAAGAAGATGAAAAAAAAACACTTGGATGCCTTATGACAGTAGAGAGAGCCAAGTACTTTCTCTGGACACAGAAACTAGTATTACACAAATCAACAGTGCAAGACAACCATAAGATGGGGATAGGACTGGATGCTGACAAGATAGTGCTGTAGGCAGGACAAAACAGGAGGTCATGTCCCACTTTAAAATGGCTTGAATTTTATTTTGCTTTGTTAATAAATATTTGATCTACATCTCTTACAAGATATCATGGTCTGAAGCATTAGAAAATATATGATTTACTTGCTCAGACAGTGACAGCAAAATAAAATTAGGATATAAATGTATACCATTTGCTTCATCAATTTTCTTAAAAATAAGAAAAGCATTCTCCTTATGTTTAAATAATCAAATGATTATAATATTTAATGACAATACCATAACATGCTTTATCTTAACTTTATTCAATATATGACTTTAAACAATAAGACAGGTATAAACAATTACTGAAACAACTCAGTAATACAAAAAATAATCTGTTTAGCTGGTGAAAAACCTGGCATGGCAGAATGAAACATGTTAAACTTCACATTTCTTATATTATTAAGCTATTCTAAAATTTATTTGCACAGAAAAATAGCCAAAGAAAAGTAAGGAAATGTCATATCAAGAAGGACATAGCAGTAATTTATTGTCAATGAGAAAGCCTAACCAATATTTATAGTAAATACATTTAGCTTATGTCCCTAAAAATGATCTTTTTTAATATTTGCTCTGCCTTTTATTAAACACATTGTTAGCTGCATACCAATGAATGTTGTCTCTTTCATTTCATGTTGCAGTTAGTTATTAGGTAGTGATGCTATAAATTGCAAGGGACCCTTGAGATGAACATGTTATATTTTCTGAAGTTTGTTTAACATATCTTTGTTAACACAACAGGCCACCAGACTGTAAGAGCGACATGTTATCCATACACAGCAATCAACAATGACAGTGTTTCATGTGCCATGGCTATTACAGAAAGTAATAATATTAATTAAAAAAATATATATTAATTACAAAATGCATATGTATTTCTTTGAACTATATACTGATGCATATATTTTTAATTCATCATATTGTCAATAATACCATTCTGAGAAAAACAAGTAGCTATTTCAAATTATAATTTTAGAAACAAATTGCACAGTTGGACTATCTCTAAGGAATATGCTTTAAAAAGAACTGCTTCAAAACAGAGATAATGCATATAAAACAGAACATACATAGATATTCACTCTGCACCTTCAGACCTATACTACAGATAATGTAGTCAACAGTAAGAATGATGGAAGCTACTCATTACACAGCTCACACTAATGTAAAGAAAAATGATATTTTATTGTATGTCAATTCCATTATATATTTATAGTGTATCATGTCAAGAATGTGGAATACTAGGATTCATTTTTATTCAGACTGTTACCGTAAGTACACAGTAATATTAACTTCTATGCAGTAATTTGAAGGATATTGCGATTATAATCGAAGCACAATATATCATGTCATGATTAAAAGTTACATTTCTTGATACCATTTAGTTTGATTATTTCTAAAATAAAGTTCTGATGATTACTTCAGGTCAGAATATGACAGCAAGAAGAAATTACTGCATTTATGGTTGCTTAGGTTCATGGAGTCTAAAAAGTATCTTTGAATTTGTTAGGACAGGTCACTGTAACCTTTTCTTCTGTGTATTAAAAATAAAGCAATTATGCAGACAAAGAACTTCATCTTAGAATAGATTAGTACACATGATTATGATGTATATATAAATGCACATAAATCAAGAAGCTTTAGAAAATTCTTGGGACAAAATGTTCATAATATCCAAAAGGGTCACAGTCAAGCCTTATAAAAGATTAAGGCCATGCAAATATGAAGCATCCAACAGCAATACTATAGTAAAGCTGCAGCTCTAAATCTATAGACCATCTCTGAAAATTTTATGAATATTTAGTAAAACTGATTTGTTTTATTTTATAAACAAATGTAAAATAAAAATAAAATAAATGTATGCAGTATAAGCTGAACTAAGCACAGTCAAATCAAAATATCTCAAAATACTTAATTCTTGATTTAATAATTCTAAGTTTATCATCTGTGGCATTTTTATCATTTAAGTATACAGAACCAGTAACTTCCTTAGGTTCAGAGACTGTAAAATCAAGTCATCTAGACCTGTATGACCTCTTATGGCTTTAGTGGATCAACTGGTTATGGATAGTCATCATTTATGAAACAACTACACAATGCTGATGTTTTTTTAGCTGAAAATGATGGCCTGACATCATAATATTAGGAAGCCACAAGGCTAATTTTTCAGTATTTGCCCATTCCACCAATGAGAATAATGCAAATGACTTAATATGAAGCTAGCAGATTTGGATACATTTTGATCAGGATGTGGTTCTGTATGGAAGACAACAAATGATTACCAAAACATTACACATTGGTGAAATTACTGCAAATGGCATGCCTACATATTCAATATGATTGCACTTCAAAAAATGAGTTATGTTCTTGTTATGAAAAGGATCTTTAGTTAAAGCAGAATATAGAGCTTGATGTGTTGGCCAGCGTAGGAGGTCACCATTATGAGGAATTGAAAAAAGAGGGCATCAAGAATTTATGGAGTCCATGAAAAAATAAACATGCAACATAAGCAGGCAGATGTCAACATTTTGACATGAAAGTGGATAAAGTAGAACAATACTTACACTAGCCCCAAAGATCCAAAGGCCAACAAAACAGAGACAGTCAAAGAAGCACATACAGACAAATATGGACTTCTGGGATGAAAATTACAGCATTATACCAAAATTGAAGTAGAGCTGTTCCATGATAATTGTTCAGAGAGCAGAAACCATGAATCCCACTCCTTTAATAATGGACAGCATGATTCAGAAGAAAACAGTAGACACCAGAAAGGCAGACAGTTCTTATAGCCACTGATTGATAAGGTTTTCAATGTAAAACAAAAATTATCATGTAGAATGGAAGAGCATGGCTACCAGCAACTATGCTTAGATCGCCAAAGTCTGAGGTGATATGTACTTCGTAAAATTTAAACTCTGCACCTAGAATTATGATGTTTCAAGTCAATGCATGCTAAATAAAAGGACTATAAGGTTTATTCATTTAGCAGTTCAACCTAAGTCATAAAAAGTAAAGAACTTTTTCTAGCATGTTACCAGTCAGCATTAATATAAAGATTCAGTTTCTCTGTTATGTTTAATATTTTAATTAACAAAATCCTATTAACAACATGGTCCAAAATAGGTAGGTTCAAGAAGAAAAAAAATGGCAGACTGCAGTCAGTAAACTAAGAGTGAAAAGCAGAAAACAACATGTAGATTGATATGTTTATTCTAAATCCTTATATAAAAACTTAATTAACATGCTCTAATGTCTTAATGACATTGAACTTCTGTAAAGCATAAAGTGAATAAGGTGGTGCAAATATCCAAGTAATGCCAGCAAGCAATTTATAATATTTATCAAACATCATATGTAGTAATAAAAATAATGTATAAAAGTACAAGTCACAAACAAAAATAGCAAGTTTCCAGCTGAAGGTACAAGGTCTAAGGGGAGAGGTTGCCATGCACACTCTACCTGGTGGAGGACAGAGTAACCACTGTTCAAGATGTGGTCAAAGGGATAGGGCTTCATGAAGGAAACACCCCTTGAAGTGAGAAAATAAAAAACAAACAAACAAAAAAAAAGAATCAAAACCCGCTTGCTTTGCTGATACCCCCTCTCAGTTGGCTCTTGCTTAATGTTGTTGTGTCTTTCGGTTTTTCCTGGTTAGGGGGTCGCTACAGCGAAACTCCGGTCCACTAATGATTGGTAGTTGATTTTTATGTGCCGAGTTACCAGCCCTGACACACAACCTGAATGGTAACAAATAGGCTGATAGACTAGTCTAATGATCAGCAGGTAGCAGTGGCAAAAAGCAGAAAAAAATTATACTTATACACACACACACACACACACACACACACACACACACACACACACACACACACACACACACACACACACACATACACACACACACACATATATATATATATATATATATTTATACATGTATTTTATATATATATATTTGTATATAAGTGTGTGAGTATGCATATATATATATATATATATATATATATATATATATATATATATAAAATCATCCATTAAAATAAAACACACGATGAAGAAACACTTGTTATCTGAAGTATAATGTTCAGATATGACACAGAATAGTGAGTGATAAGACTGACAATATCACACTGAAATATATAGAAGGTTTATAGTTTATAGTAGTACTACATTTATGCAAGATTATGAGAAGGTCATATAGCAACCCAATTACAGTATTTTGATTTCGCTCTTTTGTCCTTATGGCATTTTTTAAATATTTCCTTGCAGACAGAGCAGCATCATTCCTTTAAGCTATCATTGTTCTTCTAGTGTCATTTAATGCTGTGTGTATCAATCTCTGAGGTTACCTTGTTGAATTTGTTGCTCTAATCTTGAGTTTATGCATTGTTTACTTTAAATTTATTGCAGTACTTTTCCCCCGGGTGAGACTGAAATTGATCATTTATGATCAGTACTCTACCCTGACTAAGAAATTCATACAAATAAACAAATAACCAGACAATTAAATGGTACTCAAATAATTTCTAAGCTTTTATGAAATGTTGCGAAACTGTAATATGTCACCAAAATCCACTGCAATGAAACCTTTCTTATGCTAATCATGCTCAACAGACATTGACATAGGGAGAAAAGTATGCATATTCTTTGAATTCAGTAGATAGCACTTCCCAATATTTAAATATAACATTTTTGATTTATGCCATATGTTTTTTTTTTTTTTTTTTTTTAGGGCTTTTGTTCTGCTAAGGGATGTTGCAGCAATATGCACAATTAAGAGTATTACATGCAGTGGAATAAACAATTATGAGCAGGAGTCTTCTTCTTCTTTTACTGACGACCTCTGCCTTTAGTTCCGGTCAGTATAAAGCATGTAGACCAAAGACTAGGAACATGAATGCGTATATGAGAGAAGGAGATATCCTGATTGGAGGAATATTCCCGGTGCTGTTTAAAACTGCCACACCAGAGAACACTTTTGCTGAGCCACCAATCCTTGTGAAATGTGAAAAGTAAGTGAAATATTTTTGCTTATAAGCTACATAGTCTCATATAACAAATCTGCTCAGTCTTAGTAATACGTTTCAGATTATTCTCTTGTAAAATGAATATGCAATGGCTGCACAAATATTAACAAAAATATTTATATTACCTCTTTTCCTCCTAGATTTGAACTAAGGTCATACCTTTGGGTTCAGAGCATGGTTTTTGCTGTTGAGGAGGTTAACAGGAGCCCAAGTATTTTAGCAAACATCACTGTGGGATTTCAGATTCATGATTCTTGTTACATACCACCAAGAGCTCTTGAAGGGGCAATGTATCTCCTTACCAACCAAAACAAATACATTCCTAACTATATTTGCAAGAAAGAAAACCCTATGGCAGCCATACTTGGAGAAAACAGTTCTCAAGTGTCCATTTCTGTGGCTAGAATGCTTAACCTTTATAGGTTTCCACAGGTAAAAGTATAATAACTGAATTACACACAGGTTATAGGAACTTTTCATATGCATTTACTATAATGTTGTTAGGAAGGTAGGTACAATGAGAGCACTGTTCACTTTCTTGAAGGAAATCTGGAAGTGCCATTAAGTTAACTGACTTGCAATAGATCATTTTTACCTGGCGATAAATGACTTTCATACCCAGGTTTTCATCTCCATATTACAGTACCTAACACATTATGCTGTGCTGTTTTATATATAGCATCAAACAAATACTGGTACATTATACCTTCAGCGCATGTTTTAAATGGCCTAGAGTTACTGCGCATTACAACTACTTAATACAATGAAAACACTAGTGAACAAAACACACACAATGCATGTGATAGAAGTATGACACAGAACAGATGTATTAGTTTTAATAAGTAAGATGGCAGTCATTACTACAGTATGCAAGATTAAAAAGTAATAGTATGAGGGACAGTTATAGAGAATAAACTGTGTGAAAACATTGTGAGAGGGACTATAAGAAGGGGTACTCTGTACACATAACAGACTGTCATTGAAGCAGAAAACTTATGAAAATTAAACATTAACAGATGCAGGATGTTGTTAGATGCTATAACATATATGAGAAGGCAATGTGAATAGTGTACAATATATGCTTTAGTAAAGTATTCAGAGCTGGTTAATGTTAGCTGCATTTTCACAGATACCAGCATCAGCACTCATTATTGCTTATTTAGTGACATCATAGTATGCTAGCACTGGAGATGTTACTATTACCTTTAATCTGCTAAAAGCTTCAGCTTGAGCATTTCCCCACAGCCAGGATAAATATTTTTTCAACAGGTTGTTTGAGATAGTTGAAAGATCGCAAATGAATCTGGCCAAGAAGTCAATCATGCTTACTACATGTCTTAACTCAGTTACATATGATAGCTTGTGTACCTCGGATATTTCTCTGATCTTGCTTGCATTTGGTTTGATTCCAGTAATGCACTGGGACCAAAGTACTGCTGCACAAGCTTTTTAAAACAGCATTTGTCACATTTTTTAATATTTCAGAGCATTGCCTTCAACCTGAAATCATGCATCTCTTTGTCAGGATCAAATACTAAGATGTTACCCATAATGACCACAGCACCACAATTCTTTTTGAGCAAGTCAGTCATTGAATGCTAAGTTTTCAGTTGCTGAATTTATATCAAATGGTAGCCGATTGAAACAGAAACTTCCTGTTGGAGTAATGAGAGCTTTCAGATTCTGACTTTTTTCTCTAGGGATATTTACCAAAATCTACTAGAAGCATCTAATGTAGAAAACACTTTTTCACTAACTAACTGAGATGATATGTCTTCTAATGTAGGTAGAATGAACTTTTCTCACACATTAAGTTGTGATTAGGATGTCATCTTACAAGATTTGCTTAATCTGTCTTGCATCTAGTACAGAACCTCTGGCAAAGAAGGAAAGGAGTAGAAAAGAATAGACAGCTTTGTACAGATCCTTGGGGAAAATCAAATGGAATACTTACCGTTTCAGACATATTAAACATAGATGTGACAAATGACTGGCAAATCACTTACTGATTAAGATTCTTGAGTCATCAAAGGGTCACTAAATTGATTGCCTTCTTGAGGCTGAGAAAGACTGATGCTGTTATAAGGCCTTTACTCAGACCCCTGCAAATAAGTTAGTTAGACAAATGATTAATATCAAATAAACTAAATTGATTTGGGTTGAGCAGATGAAAAAAGAGTATGTTAGGAAATATGTTTAATCAGGTGAGAAACAACTACATTTGCCACTGTGTAGAACTGGAAGAAAAAGCAGTTATGAACCACTCTAGAATAATAACTAGTGTTGTAAATGGGAATTAACCTGGCCTATTGCATGAAAGCAGCAAGATAACTGATAAAAGGATCTGCTTTTACTATTTGTGATGGAGGGAGTAACAAAACTAACAGGATTCAACAGCTTAAAAACCTTAGTGCAGACTTATCTTATAGGTTCATAGGTATGTACTAAGCTAATGGCCCTGGAGCCTTTACAAGCGTAGCCCATAGATTTACCCTGGCATCATGCCACCCGACCTTAGTTTCCAGTGCCTCTGTTAAGTAGAGCCACTGGAGTGATCTCCGGGGTGAATTTTCTATTTCCCATCCACTCATCAAGATTTCTCTTGAAGAGGGCCAGTGAGGTGCTCTGTTTGATATGTATGGGAAGTGTATTCCATAGCATGGGCAGTCTCTGGGTTATGAACTTGTCCCTCCAGCATGTTCTGTTGATTGCAGTAATGAGGTTGAGGTCTCTGGAGCATGTGTTGCGGAGTATTGGGATTTCTTTAGATGTAGCATATCTAACAGAGCTGGGTCAGACATGGCTTTATAAGTCAAACAGAGATCACCTCTAAGTAGGCGATATGAGACAGAGAATAGTTGAAGTTTTTTTTAACCTGTCCCTATAGGACAAGTGTTTAAGGCCTAGTATCCTCTTTGTGAGGTACTTTTGTGGCCTCTCCAATTGTTGCAGATGTCTAGTGAGGTACATGCCAAATGGGGCATTGTACTCAATGATTGGCCTGAGGGACGAGTAGAGGGAGACAATGACCTCTTTCTTCCTGGATGTAAAACCCTTAGTAATGAGATGTGCCACATAGAAGAACTTTCTGACCACAGTGGCAGTGTGGTGGTCAAAAGAGAGGTTGCTGTCAACCTGTGTTCCCAGATCTCTTATAACACCTTCTGTGTTCAGTGGACTACCATCAATGTGGTAGTTCACGGGAACTGGGTTTTTCCCAAAGTGGATGACGACACATTTTTTGGCATTGAGCTTAAGGCCATGGTTCTGACACCGGTTGTTGGTCTCAGTAAGGCCTTTCTGTAGGATGTCAACATCACTTTGGGAGTTAATAATGACTCCCAACTTGCAATCATCTGTAGATTTTGTCAGCCAGAGTCCCTTCGTGTTGGACTGGACTTCTGAGAAGTAGATACCAAACAGGAGATGACCCAGGACTGATCCCTGTGGGACTTCACTCGTGACTGGTCGGAAGTCTGACTTGGAATCAGCTACTTCCACACTGTGTGTTCTATCTGTGAGCTAGTTTGCAACCCTCCTAGTGATATAGGGGTTGATGCCTAGCTTAGTGAGTTTTCCTATGATTCCTGAGTGGGGAATGGTATCCAAGGCCTTGACCAGATCAAGGTAGGCTGTATGAACTACCTTGCCTTCATCCTCAGCTCTGGTGACTGACTCAAAGAAAGTCGACCAAGTTGAGCAGGCATGATCTATCCTTCACAAAACCAAACTGTGTGGGATCCAGAGTTTGGAGATTCCCTATATCCTTGTTTATTAGGTCCATCATGATGCATTCCATAGCTTTGCATATCAGACTTGTCAGGCTAATGGGATGATAGTTTCCAGGGTCTGTAATCCCTCCTCCTTTGTGGAGAGGGATGACTATAGCAGTGCGCTATTCAGTAGGGACAAAGTCTGAGGTGAGACTGTGATTGAACAGGGCACACGGGTGAGGTGCCAGTTCACCCTGTAGTTCATGTAGAACACAGCCAGAGATATGATCAGGTCCCATAGAAACTGCATTTTTGGCCTTGGACAGTGCTGTTTTAACCTGTGCAGCAGTAATACTGGGTGGCTGGCAATCTACTGGTATTGTGATTGGTCCTTTGGGGGGGTAAAGTTGGCACTAAATCTGTCAGCCAGTATATTGGCAATATCTGTTGGCTCAGTATAGGAGGTACCATTGTGCAATAGCTCAGAGCAAATCTGGGTATTGCAGTGGAGATTCTTTACATAACTATAGAAGGCCTAGTGCTTGTCTTTACTATCTGCTGCAATTCTGTTTTCATAGCTAGCTTTAGAGGATTTGTTGAGTTATCTCAACTTTTTGTTGGGGCTGATAAGGGAGTTTTTCCAGCCTTGAGACTTCAATTTATTCCGCATCAGTTTCCTCCTTAAGTTGTAGAGTTTGTTTATGGCAGGGGACCACAGATTGGCTTTGTTTTTTTGGAGTCGAGCGTCTTGGTTCTATTGGGTATGGCGAGATCCATACATTTGTGTACATGTTCGTACAGTGCATTGTCATATGATTCGGTGATCATGCAATTATTCTCCATTTGCATGGGCGCCGTGAAGTTAGCCACCTCTGTTTTTAGGAACCCAAAGTTAGCTTTGGAGAAGTTTTTCATGGTGGTTACCTTTGCGGGGGGGGGGGGGTGCGGATTTCCAAGGTGATTAGTTTGCAGTCGGATCTAACCAGGGAGGAGTTGACTATTGGTGTAGGGCAATGGCCTCCCATGTTAGTAATGACCACGTCAAGGATGTTGCTACTAATATGGTGTGGGTGTGTATAGTATATAGGTGTGCCTAATATGTGTACATATATGTATGGATAGATTCCTGTCCCAGAGACTTCCCATACTCTGGAACAGGCTACCCATCTATGTCAAGCAAAGATCTTCATTAGCACTCTTCAAAAAAAGCCTTGATGAGTGGATGGGAAAAAGGAAATATACCCCGGGATCACTTCTGTGTCTCTGCTTGATAGTGGCACACAAGAAAATAACTTTCTTTGGTGGCATAAGCCAGGGAACCTTGTTGGCTAGGCTTACGTAGGCCCTCGGGCCGATAGCCTAGTACCTACCTATGAACCTATGAACCTAAATGTGTGTATTGAATAGGGACACACACAGGAATTGAAGGAATGAACACAGAGAAAGAGGACAGGTGAAACTACTCAATGTACAGTAGAGGAGGGCATGTCAATGGAAGATAGTTGCAGCAACAACACCAATCACATATCAATATGGTACAGTAGGGACTGCACTTTAAAAATGGGTTGTCTGTGACTCTCATACACGGTGATAACAATGGGGAGGATGCCTGTGTGAGATAAGGATCCTTACATGAATAATGCAGAGGACATCTATCAGGGATCGGACATGCAATTGGGGTAGGGTACATATTGTGATGCTGTGTAAACTGATATACCTGGATATGAGTGCACTTGGAGCAGAAGTCTCCAGCAAGGTTTTGCACAGGTAAAGGCACATGGAAAACATTTCAAGAATCAGCCACAATCATGGACAATATCAGAATAATAAAACCAGTAATCCCATGCCTCTGGCATAACATATGTAATTTACAGTGATAACAGATGAGTTGGCACACACACAGATACTGAAACAACTATTATGATACATCCACACTCTATGAAGGTAACCATGTACACTGTCCTGACACTGTAACATCTGCTGGAGGTGTTAGGAGGGACACTGCTATACCAGTCTGCGACAGTATGGGCAATGCGGGCTAGTTTCCTTGTGTGCATAGCATATATATATATATATATATATATATATATATATATATATATATATATTTATTTATGCATCTACTTTTCTTTATTGAATTTATTATTTCAAAAAAGAAAAGCAGAGGACCACTTATACGAAAGTGCACTTTCGCGAATATTGGTTCAATGAACTGATAAACACAAAAAGGAAATGCAAAAAGCACCCCCGCTACTTAAATATACTAACTCCGAGATCATACTACAGTGGGGAAACAGGTAAATTCCTTTTTCCCCACTGTAGTGTGCTTCGGCACCGCAATGTTTCCTGTTTCCTTTCTTATTGGTTTGTTGAACTGATATTCGTGAAAGTGCACGTTCGTTAAAGTGCACTTTCGTGTAAGTGGTCTGCTACTGTTCTTTTTTGAAATAATGAAATTTTGACAAAGAAAAGGAGACCCACATATATATATATATATATATATATATATATACATATACATATACACTCACACAGACACACACACACACACACACACACACACACACACACATATATATATATATGTGTATATATATATATATATATATATATATATATATATATATATATACACACGCACACACACACACACACACACGCATGCACGCACGCACACACACACACACACACACACACACACACACACACATATATATATATATATATATATATATATATATATATATATATATATATACAGAAAATTAATAAATCAAAGGCTATGATACTCAAAGAGCAACACTGTAGAACACAAGGATAAATCCCAGAAACAACCAGTGTGATCACCACAGCTTCAAGCATAAAATGAGTTTATTCTTTAAATAACAAGTAAAACACATAAAAACAAAAAAGAGAATGAGTGCTTTCGGGTGGCTTTCACTCTTCTTCAAATTCAACATACTATGTTTATTTGAATACATAACAAATTAGATTCAACAATCATGATAAACAAATTGGTAAAATCCCCCAGTCAAAACCTCACTGAACTTGAATGACAGATCACATGGTATTGCAAATAACATTCCCCTTCATACCATAAATGGAACATAATAACTGACCAAGCATAAGAGTTAATAAACATCATTATTTAGAAATCCAAATCATAATAAATTCCGTTGTAAATACAATGGATCTTTGAGCACTAAAACAAATACAAAGTTCACTGAATAATGCTAATATATCTCTATAAAGAGCTAAAGCCAAATATATCATTGTAAAATAAATGAAAATCAAAATCAAAATAATCCAAAGAACCACACTCATTCTTCCTACTGAAACATAATATCTAAAAATAAATAAAATGGCTCTACGGTCATTTACACTAATCAAAATAGAATTGCAATAAGATCTTAATAATTGGTTCACAAAAGTACTTTAAAAACAAATACATATACAGACTGATCCATATTATAACTGTAAGTCAATAGTGACAACTTCCATTTGTTCCACAGTGTCATTAAGAAATTTACCATACTCATGTACCTTGTTGATAGATGACTATAAATACATACAAACCAATCAAGAAGCTAGCATACATCAAAAGACCAATATTAGGAAAACACCCTAAAACTACTCAAATACTTCATGCAAATTATCTGTCATGCCAATAGTACATGGATTGTATATTCAATTACAAGATATCCACCAATCTAACAAGCCAACACTTGTATTAAATAGCATTACCTTACATAAACAATAAAAGCATAATACCAAATGGACAATGTGATTGTAAACAAAAGAACAATGATAAACAGACTTTGATACACTGTAGAAATCTAAAGCATGAATAAAAACAAATTCACTTCAAAACACTATAAAAGTCCAAAACATGGAAAAAGTACTTTAGTTGTACAGTTAAGGTTTGTGTCTATGAATACATCTCAAATTAAGAGAGATTTGTGATAATAGATAGTCTAGGACAAGTCTAAACCAATCACTTTGCTTATATTGAAAATTGGCCAATAGCAACAGATTACCCTATGAAAACCTTCATTACATGTTAATCAACAAAAACAACGTTGGTGAATCATCGGAAACATCTGTCGTCAATGGCGTTGGATTCTAAATCAGCTCAAAAATACATTAACTTCAATTCACGTAAACCACTTTGCCTCAAATCTGTGACTCAACAATAAAATTAGGTGCTGTGACCCAACAATAAAAATTAGGTGGAACCAACTATAGTCCAATCATATTGCTAGTGCAGAAATATAAACCAGTCACCAAATCTACCAAAAACATAAAATCTTGCCAACACTCACAGTGGATATCATAACCTGGTATAAATATAAAAGCATAATATTGGTGGTCAAAATGATGGTGGATGAAGTGGACAGTGATAAACTTCAAAACACTACAAAAGTCCAAGACATGGATAAGAATAAATAGTCCAATCACATTGTTAGTGCAGAAAAATAAACCAATCACCAAAAAATTCTAACAAAGACATGCAAAATCTCACCAACACTCACAATGGATGTCATACCCTAGTCAAATCAATGGTGGGCAAAGCGGACAATGATAAATAAACTTCAAAGCATTATAAAAGTCCAAGACTTGGATAAGAATAAATACATTTTGGTGCATTATAGGATTCCAAGGCATGAATAAAATACCTTAAATGTCATGAATAATACAATTAAAGTTTAGAGCAATGACATCTCAAATTAACAGAGGTTCATGTTGATAAATGTTTTGAATCAAATCTAAACCCAGTCACTTTACTTATATTAAAAAAATATCCAATAGCAACAGACTGCCCTGTAAAATCCTTCAATACATGTTGTTTGAAAGAAACATCAATAGTAAATTGACAGTAACCTCTGTCATTAATGGCATCATCTCAAGGTATAAAAGTTTGTAGTGATCGGCAAAAATAACCATCTCTGAACCAATTCCCTCACTTATATTAGAAAATAGGCCAATAGCAACAAACCCCCTAAGAAAATCCTTTTATCATATAGAAATTGACAGAAATGACATTAATAAATCACCGTAAACCTCTAGTAAGGAATATAGAAACTAATGGCCTACTAATGATCCTAGTCAAAGGTGGGATACTCTAGATCTCAAAGGTACACTAACTTCAATTTATAAAAGCTGCTTCATCTCAAGTCTGTAAACCAACAATAATAATTACATGGAACTGACAGTGATCCAATCACATTGCTGATATGGAAAGCTAGAGCAATAGGAACTAGCTTGCACCCAAAATCTCTTGTCAGATACCCAAAGTACATACATAAAGTCGTGTAACCTTTTGGGTAACAAGACAAAGTACACCAATGAAGAATGCATCATTGTCAGACCAATTAATCACAAAACCAGTCTGTCAAAGCAATGACAGAAAGTTCTTATGTGTGTTAAATGAACAGATACTGAGACATTGCAAGTTGTCTTAGTAATGCTCTGTCTTTAACTTATCACGTTGCAATGAGTGAAATATGTAGTAAAATAACATGTAATGGAGGGTATTTAAGGTATCCAACCCTCAAAGGCCATCAGAGATGGATGCATGACTCACAGCTCACATTAACAGTTATTACATAGTTATTCCATATCATAATGATAGATTAATAAAAATGTTCAGAATTCAGTTACTTCAGAGTTATAACAGAAGAAAATCACTTAACATGACATCTCTTGAAGAACAATCTCTAAGGCAAATATGAGTTGGAGGCTTAACTGCCTGTAGCTCTCCAATCTATTTCATCTCACCTAATTCAGTCAAATTGATAATATCACCCACTCTGTTGTTAATGTACAGAACTTGCATGACCATGAAATGGAATGAATGTTCCTCATTATCACTTATATGCCTTGCCAAAGGATTATTTAGATCTTTTAATTGTATGTCACTTATGTGCTTTGAGATGCATTCTTTGAAGAGTCTATTAGTCTTCCCAACATAGAATGAATGAATCACAATTTTTGAAGCATGCTATATATATCACATGCTATGTTTTACAATCCACATAGCCATGCAAAGTATTTCTTCTGTTATTTACATGATGCTTGAAGGTCTGCTCCTTGCAAATATACTTGCACATAGTGCATACTCTGCATGGATGTGTGCCTTTCTTCTTAGTCTTAACCTTCTGTTTCCTGTTAGATTTATCACACAGTAACGGTTTCAAGTTTCTACTGTCCCTATATGCAAAGTCTGGTTTATAACGCACAATTCCCTTGATGGTTTCATCGCTGTTTAAAATTTTCCACTTGGCTCTGATAATATTGTTGATGCAATTAATGTCACTTGAATACATTCTTTGAAGAGTCTATTGTTGAGTCTAATTTATTATGTATTCAAATTAGTTACAGACATACATGATTTTATTGATAGGTCAAATTGCTGTTTCCTTATGATTGGTTATAGTGTATTTAAAAGTTTTTCAATCACATAGTATGTTGAATTTAAAGAAGGGTGGAAGCCACCCAAAAGCATTTATTCTCTTTTTTGTTTTTTTTTTTGTGTGTTTTAGTTGTTATTTACAGAATAAACTCATTTTATTTGGAGCTGTGGTGATCGCACTGGTTGTTTCCGGGATATATATATACACACACACACACACACACACACACACACACACACACACACACACACACACACACACACACACACACACATATATAAATATATAAATGACACAATCCACACTGTCATGAATGCTATACATGCCATTAATGTTGTCAAACACCTATGTATGTAGTGTATACATCAGCAGAATAGATAGCATGCATGCATCTGGTGTAATAACTTGATTGGTGTTCTGCACCATTGGGCAGTCATGTATATTCTACAGAAAGCATACCTATGTAGCCCAATAAGTTGTGTGACAGCTCACTGTGACAAAGGTGGTATACTTCAGTTACACATCACTGGAAGATGTATAGGTAGGTACATGATGAAGGGTGCTTTGTACACTATCATCGGTGTGATGAAGGCTGGGGACCATGAAGGTATTATGGCCTCTGATGTGGATATCCTGCACATACCAAGTACTTGTATTACATTCAAGGGGGTAGTCAGCATTGTGACCACATGCTGGTGGATGTACCACTTACCATTTACCCAAGCACATGGTTCACATACCTATTGGTCTGATTATAGGGTGTGATGTCCACATTATACTTGGGTGGTGCATTTGTTTCCTGAATTAACAAATCACCCATGTGTCTTGTCAACACAGGTGTTGTCATGCCTCTGGCAGCAATGTTTGGTATGTGTTGCTACTGTCTGTATTATAGTAATATCACAGCTGGAGTTAGTGATTGTCCACATTCTGTAGTCCTTCAGGTAGCTGTGTGGACATAGCAGACAGCCCTGATGTATGGATCTGATCACTGGACCTGAGATATAGGTCAAATTACACATTTCAACACAGTGAGATGCTACATATGTGAAACACTGGTCTACCCATTTGGTGATATAGCTGCTTATAGCCACATATGACAGTGTTGAGTGAATACCTCAGTGTGGATTTCTATCAAGTGCCTTAACCTGGTTAAGTTTACAAAATGATACTGTTATCATGCATGCCCTTGATGACCTATTTGAGGACATCTATCAGATGTAACAGTCATGAAGTAGCATTAACAACTCACACAGGTCTGTTGCACGCAGTCAGAATATGACTAGTGAACATGTAGAACAGATCCATGATCACATGTTGATCCACCTCACAGTCAAGGAGAGTCAGGATGTCTATATATATCCATGCATCAGGTGTTGTCGTCTCTACTAAGATGGATATGTGCTGATGTGCACTCTGGTTTATGAATATAGTCCATGTGGAAGGTGTGTTGAAGTGTGTATTCCACCATATCAGGAAGGTGTATGTGCTGAGTCATGCCATAGGCAATCTGAGATATTGTCACTGCCCACTGCTTCCATGTGATAGGCCTGGATAAAAGTAAGACAGTGCATTCTACTTATCATGATCTGGCCTAGGGTTTTGACACCTTCACCCATGCAAGTATCATTGAGAAATCCTCTCAGGAGGATTATACCTTATGTCCATCCATACATGGATAACCAGTTGGGTCACCGACAGAACACATACTGTGAAAGTTGATGAATCAACCTGTGTCAGTAGAACTGTCACCACTGGCAAACCCAAGGGATCTGTACTTGGCCCTTCACTGTTTGGACTCTATTTCTCAACAGTTCTGGCTAAAGTATGTGGTCATTGCCTTAACAATTTTGCTGATTATTGCATATTGGGTGCAATCATTGAGTCCACCAATGATCATAACATAGTACAGGAGGAGCTAACACAGATAAATGAATGGGGACAAAGGCACATAATGTGCAACTAAATGCAGAAATGTGTCTTTTTTATGTTGTCCATCAGAAAAGTGGAATTCCATGTTAATTACAACATTGACAACAGTCCTGCTATACTGACAACCTGTGATGCCAGCAGTGGGAGCACATGTAGATAGTAGTATGACCTTCAACCACCAAGTTTCCTCAATGGTATTGAAAGCCTATGTTGTGCATATCATACGTCATGCTATCAAATATAGATCTCAGGATTGTATAGCAGCACTGTAGTCAAACCACAGCAGAACAGTACTCTAGTATAATGCTGTCTTTTGCATGTGCCTCACTGGACAATTGCAGCAGCTGGAGAGACCATAGGGCTTTCTCAGCAAGATAACACAGGGTCTACAAACCATGATATGATGTATGAAGATAAAGTTAAAGCCATGTCACTGTAATCTGTCTGGTATAGAATGAGGTGACATTTGCCTGGCCTATAGGCCAGTGTCTGAACATTCCCTAGTGGGAGTACTGCATATCCAGAAATCTGATGTAGCTGATGACATCAGCAGTGCCTGTTGAGGAGAATATGGTAATAACCGAGTCTCACATGCTGGTGTAAATGCTCTCTGTAATCTCAAGCAAGAGCTCACACACACACACACACACACACACACACACACACACACACACACACACACGCATACAAAGTTGACTACAGTGATAATAAAACCCCTAACAATTTAACTACACAGACTACATACAGATCTCAGTACTTTATGCAAGCACTACAGCACAAGTCTGACTTGGACTGTGTCAGACAACACATTGCAGCTGATGATATCATCAGTGACTGTTGAGGAGAAGATAACTGTGTCACACATGGTAGTGTAAAATGCTCTCTGTAATGTCCCTATTTAAGTGCACAGATTACAGAACTCAGTACTTTATGCAAGTGCCATGGTACAAGTCTGACTGGGAGTGTCTCAGACAAAACTTTATAGCTGATGACATTAGCAGTGTCTGTTGTGGAGAAGAAAACTTGTCCCACATGCTAGTGTAAAATGCTCTCTGTAATGTCAAGCAAGAGCTCGTTCACACACACACACACGCACACACACACACACACACACACACACACACACACACACACACACACACACACACACACACACACACACACACACACACACACACACACACACACACACACACACACACACACACACACACACACACACACACACACACACACACACACACACACAGTTGACTGCAGTGAGAATATATATCCTACTATCTAAATACACAGACTACAGAAAACAGTACTTTATGCCACTTCCACAGTACAAGTCTGACTTTTACAATAGTGCAGGTGAACTTATAGTAGAAGGCATCAGCAGACCATGTGGGAGACAAAATGTTAGGAAACCTACATAGGCTCACAGCTTCATATTTTCAAAGGAGGATACTAGTCTAATGGCCCTACAGTGTTTAGCAGTGTAAAAACACAAGTACAGTTATTGAGTATAGTTGGATGGTCATTGTTAACAGAGCTATTTTGTGATCAGCACCAACTGTCCCTGTCCATGAGAGACATGGGTGCTATATCAGAGGTGACTTTACAATCACCCAACCAGTAGCCAAGGTTGCACTTGAACAGGGTAATTTAGGAGCACTGATCCAAACACAGTGCAAGCCTATTGTAGAGGACTGTTAGTCATTGGGGGATATATCTGTCTCCCCAGCATGTTCTGTTTATGTCACAGACTAGGCGGGGAACCCTAGACCAAGTTTTTCTTGTCCCATTTGATTTGCATGTGTCTAGAATTTCCAGTAAGGCAGGGTCTGAGACTGCTCTGTAGGGCAGGCATAGGTCACCTCTCAGCAGCCTGCATGATACTGAGTGCAGTGAAAGGTCTTTCAATCTTTCCAAGTATTTATGTTTGTAGGCCATGGAGTGTCCCAGGCACAACCCTGTGTTTTCTCCAATTGCTGCAGGTGTCTGGTTAGGTACCGACAGAAGGGAGCATTGTACTCAATTAGTGGTCTAATAAGGGTAGAGTACAGCAGAGGTATGACCACCCTGGTCTTGGATGTGATGTCCATATGTATGATGTGCACAATATAGAATGTATTTCACCACTATGGACACATAGTGATGAAACTGCAGATTGCTATCAGCATGTGTTCCCAAGTCTCACAAAATTGTGTTTGAACGTAGTGGGATGATATGTATGTCATAATTAGCAGAGGTACTTCATTGCCAAAGGGGACAATGAGGCATTGTATGCTTTAAGGTTCAGTCTGTGAGTTTGGCATCAATCGTTTGTCTGTGACAGCCCCTTCTGTAATATGTTACCATCACTGGGGGACTCTATATTAGTGTATCCAGTTACCAGTCATCAGCAAACTTGGTAAACTGCAGGTCATCTACTATTGCTTACACTTCAGGGAAGTAGTCTGAAAACAGTTGAGGGCCCAGCACAGATCAATGTGGTATTCTAATGGTGAGTGGCTAGTGGTGTAAGTGCAGTCTCCAACTTTGAGAGCGTGTGCTATGTCAGTTAGCCAGTTGCCTATCCCTCTACTACTGTATGGGTTAATTCACACATGGGAGATCTTCACTATGACATATGAATGGAGATAGTGTCAAAGACACTGAATAACTAAACATAGGCGGTATGTCCTGTTATCCCTCATCCAGTTCTTTGGAGTCAGTATCCAAGAAGTCCACAAGGGTCAGTAAGCAAGCTCTACCATACAAAAACAAAATGGGTAGGGTTAAGTGAGGTGAAGGTCACCTATGTCCCTGTGGATATGTTCCATGCTGATTCCTTCCCTAGCATTGCAGATAAAGCTTTTTAGGTGTATGGATCAATAGCTTTAATTCTGCATGTTACCAGATTGATGTGCATTGCATAGCACCCAACATTTAATATTACATTTTGAAGTGAGTCCCCAGGGTTGCAGTGCTTGGAGGTGTGCCAACACATGTATGTATTATAAATATGTGACATATTGTTAGATAGGGCCCTCAGCTTGTAATATTTCCACATGTAATTTCATGTCATACACAGGAAATGGGCAGTAAACAGCAGTGATACAGCATAATATGTATGTTAACATAGTACAGCCAGCAACGGGTTTGTGCGATGGTTAGCAAAATCCATACACATGCAAGATACACATGTTTGCATGTAGCTATGCAGTGCGCAAACACAAGCTGCATTGCTATAGTCTAACTGTTAATATTGAATCTATGAAATACACCTGCTGCTTAACTGAATCTGCGGGTGCACATGTCAATGCACTGATACATTCCTTTTTTGGGGCAGATGATACTGGGCTTGAATATAATACTTTAAAATACTTTTTATTACAGAGTGATAATGCAATGACATGAATTGTTTATACAAGTTGTGTTGTTGTGTGTTGGCATAGTGCAGGGGTGTTAAGCAACATTACATGGAGTAACAGCACCTGTTTGCTGCTGCTCACTGTTGGTGCGTGATGCACAACTCCTCACAAACATGTATCTCAAAAAGTGAAGGGAGCCATTTCGTCTCCAACAACTTATGTATGGTGTGTGTGTGATTCTATTTTTTGACCAGATTAAAGATGTTAAAATTGGGTAGATAGGAAAGTGGTGAAATATGGAACAAGCAGGGGGAAGAACAAAGGGAAAGCAGCACAAAAATGTGCAGGAGGGTGATAGGAAAGAACAATAGCTATCCATATCTTTAACAGTGTAAGCTAAACATATGTGCAAAATGCTAACTGAATTTGGACTGTCACTTCCAGAGAGAGGGGTGACCATAGCACAATCATGTTGTATGTCCAATTGGACCAAAACAAGTGTGTTAAGATGACACGTGTGAAATGGAAAGCTATGCATGGAATGATTTTTTTTTCTGGGACAAGTGCCCATTTATTTTTTATTTTAGAGGGAGGAATGTTGGGGAAAGGGACATAAATATGTCTGTCAGGTAAGCTAGGTAGGTGAGGAAGCAATTGCAGACAGCAACGACAAACATGATGAGACAGGAACAGTGATGGACACAGAAGGTTGGGAGACACCATGATTGGATTGAGGGTGGGAACATCCTGAACCCACGGTCATCAAGCTGGGTGACAGTGAGAATCAAGTCCTCACCCACTAGACTGTCATCACTGTCACCTCACTCCGCCACTTAATGGAGTTCTTGATGTCTCCTTTTCCTGCTCCTAGTACTATACCAAATGAGGGAGAGTAACCTCTCCAGCAGGCATAGGCTAGCACCAATGGTGTGATGCACAACCCTACACACCACCCCTGGCAACTCAGTGTGGGCAATAAAATCACCACATCCACTACTACTCCCAGAGGGTACCACTGAACCAGCCTCCAGAGCAGGACTACCTGAGGGGGGCAGGTAGTGCAGGGGCAGCAGAAGCGGGGCTGCCAAATTGACTCCCAGATGTGCTGGGCATCAGTGCTGGATCTGGTGGAGGGGATGCAGGCTGATCCTGTGGGGCAGGACAACCTAGCTTTGCTGTGTAGCATTTAGTGATGTGGTACATATGGATGACATGCACACATTTTGACGATGCACAATAAAATTAAAAAAGAATAAAATAAAAATGAAATAAAAATAATGAATTTTACAATAAAATAAAACAACATAAAAAAATTAAAAAAATCATAAAATAAAATAAAATAAAAATAAATTACACAAAAATATTTATAAATAATATGAAATAAAATAAAAATAAAATAAAAAAGAGAGAGAAGGGTTGGGGTGAAAGAAAAAAAAGGGATAAGATTACTACCTTCATTTGTGACATACAATGCATTAATACAATTATGTGACTCTATTATCTTAACTTTTACATTTAAGACTACTACCTCCTAATAGATGCACACTATACTACAGATTACAGCAAGTAATCCTTGACATGTGCATATATTGCACATACGTGTTTTCCAATTATACAGATTACAGTTAACAGCAGGGCATTTATGGTATAGAGGTTTTAATTTAATTTAAATATTATTGAAGAATTAACAGTATTGTATAGTTGGGAAGTGTGGTATTTAAACCCACAATCTCTGACTAACGTCTAATATTGTACGGTACACTTGGTTTGCATGAATACTTGCTTTTACAGTTGAGATATGCATGCTCAATTTGATACAGCTGCATAACTTTAACTTTTAATCTACAATAATACTACTCTTCAGCTGCATACATACTACATGACTCCTTCATCCTCACCAATCAAGGCTCATGGGTTTGAACATTGCAATCCCGATCACTGGCAGCTGTGGAAAAAGGTTTACTATCAAAACATCAAACATGTGAAAGTAAACCTATCAAAAATGCGGTTCACATGTTTGATGTTAACAACACTACATAGGCTGAAATATTGTAACTAAGGCAACGAAAGTCAAATTCGACTTCTGCAGTATGAAATCCCCTTAGCAGCAGGCAGTATGGACCAGATCCATACTGCACAGCGCTTACAGTCAAGTGCATGCCCCCACATCCCCTGCCACTTATATATTCCAACTCCAACATCACAGTACAATGCGGAAAAGGGTAACTCTCCTGATCCACACTGTCCTGTGATCTCAGTGTAGTCAGACTGCAGGGATACTTTTATCCAACAGTATAAAGGTTAACTGCATATTAACAGTCGGTTTTCCAGAATTGACAATTCAATGTTCTACTAAAGGTATCTCTGCACTCTGACTATCGCACTTGTAAGTTCCACACAAGGCACACTTGACATATTGATAGCAAACCATGGAAAAAACAGAACAGAACAGAAGACCATTATGAATACCAGTCTTGCCTATATTCAGCTTTCTTAGTCTTAGAAGTTCTGTCTGTAGCTGATACTTACATAGTTGTGGGATGTTCACAGTCCTAAATTCCTTGATCCAATGGTTGAGGGTATCCCTCTTCTTTCTTTGTAGGTCATTAAAATGATGCCTACATTGGTTTCCAGTATGCAGAATACCTGTGGCACTGGATACAACCCAGGCTAAACTATCCCAAGCCTCAGACTTATACTGGGAGCCAGAATATTCCCCCTGCAGAAGCCTTTGGCTGTGGTTCTTAACTAAGAGTCCAGTAAAAATCTTGGACTCCTGGACACCCCACCTCTGTGCCCTAAACCTAGCACCTTCCCCACAAATGCCTGCCATGTCTGCCACAGATCTAGAACAATGGAGATTGATCCTTTTCCACCAATTCCAGTTATTGAATTTACTGGGAGTGCACACAATGTGTGAAACTGTTGAACTCCACTTACCATCATGCATCACTGTGCTTGGCAGTGCGCAAACATGAACACCACATTTGAGTGATAGTAAGCAGAGTGCAACAGTGCCAAGCAGTGAGGCATTACATAATTGCATTGCAATTTCAAGGTTATTGGATGCAGGAAGTTGTGTATGTGTGTTAGGCAAATGTGAAGGCCATGTAGTCCAGATAGCAGAATTTATACATTTAGGAATATAGTACACTGTATACCCACAGTCATACATCTGATAATAAATATGATAATAATACATAGATAAATAAATAACTGACATGATGCTAGTGTCTCAGCCCTCATAAATATAATTGATATCAGCTCCACTATCTCAAGTGTTATAAGTGGCTAGTGTCTCAGCCCTCATAAATATAATTGATATCAGCTCCGCTATCTCAAGTGTTATAAGTGAGAGTGTCTATAATGGGAAGTGGAACAACAGTAAAAGTGTATGGCATATCCTGTATTTGAACCCAGGACCATGTGTACAGCAGTCCTACACTTGTACCTGCTGCCAGAGGAAGGTTGAGAAAAAAACATGTCTATGTTGCAGTTCATTGCTATAAACTGCAATGTCACAACAGTAAAACAAAAGTTGCACACCCTGTACTAGAACTCAGAACCATTTGTACTCCAGCCCTACACTTACATCTGCTGCCACAGGAATAGTTACATGATGTTCCCTGTATAAGTAATCATTCTTACGATCTTGCTGTTAACTCCTGTGGAATATCACTTACCGGGTTTGTTCAATGCCCAATATTATTAATTTAATGAATCCGGTTTCTGCTTTTGGCTGTCTGTGTTCTGTCTGCTTCTTGGGTAGTCCAGTTGTCCAGTTTTTGCACAGCTGCACTTCATGCAAATGAGATAAGCACAGCCAAACCTGACATTTATTTCTCTCTGTTTTTCATGTTTGGCCTAAGCAGTGCATTGTGCATACACTGGCTTCAAAAAAAAAAAAAAAGGCAGAAGTATTTGAAATGAGGACAAACAATCTATGACATACACACTAGAAAATGTTAGCATACATGAGATACTTTTACATACATATGGATTTGAACTCTCACTCCAATGCATCAGAACACAGGATGAGTGCCTTAGTCCTCTTTGCCACACAAACTGCTTTGCAGGAAAGAACTGAACTCAATCTGCACACAGCCAATTGCAACAGCATCTACAGTGATATCAGACCATACTAGTGTTATTTGTACATTTATTAGTGTTGGATGGAATGCACATAGTGATTACACAACCTGTCATAATTATTGATTGCAAATATACAGCTCTGTTTTACATTTCTCTGTTTGTTGGCCATTTATCTGAGCAGTAATCTGAGACATGCAGTGTTTAAGTCATTCTATATCACTGGCCTTAAAATGCATGAGGATATTAAATGGAAACAATATCATATGCAGTTGCCAACAAATGAAGGGCAGGTTGGATGCTAAGGAACACAACCTGTGACTTGTGTACTGCTTACTTACATTTCTAACCTTACATCTAACACTTTGCAGGTCTAACATGACACACCTTGTGGAAGTAAGGCAGCCTGCAGTGCTGTTGTATTTTCCTTCTCTCAACCACTAATCATTAACAGTTCGAATCCATTAAAAACAGACTGAGGTAGTGGCTGCACTATGTTTACATCTCTTACATGGATCCAAGTGTTTGGGATTCAGCAATTCTAGTGAGTTCACAACTCATTTACATCTTCACCATGCTAACAGCCCTGAATGCACACCATATAAAAAGGTAACCATGTAGCTAGGCAAACTGATGGTGAGGAGACTTGTTTATTTTGGGAATACTGCACATACGCTATTTATGGATATATATATATATATATATATATATATATATATATATATATATATATATATATATATATATATATACAGAGGAGTAGTGAACTTCAGAAGGTATGCTTCTATTTTGTCAGCTACATACTGCATATGCTGGAATGTATTTAAGAAAAATCTGAAGCAAAGACTTTTACATTTTTATCTGTATGCATTAGTTAGAAGTATACTGATGGCATGGGCATGTTTGTCAAGCCATTTCAGAGGTATAGATGATTGCCAATACATGAAAATGGAATGCTGTGTGATAAATATGTACAAATATTTCAGGGACGGTTCCTTTGATAGCACTATTAGCATTTCAAAGAAGGGTTGTTAGCAAAATGTGTCATTTTCCTGCTCTTTTGGGGGGAGCAAAGTTTAGTTACTGTGGGGGGGGGAGCAATAAACAAGGATATGTTTCTCTTGTTACTCTCCTTGTTTTGCATTCTGTTGTTTCATAGTTCACATTTGTAGACAGCTGTATGTTTCTCCAGGGTGTAATACTGAGCGGCTACCTTTTCTGTTTTATCTGGAAACAATTATTCTGTACTTATGCAATGATTAAGTGTATTATCCTTCTGTTGTCTTTCATGACACATAGGAGTATGCCACCCAGGTGTGTCAATCTTTGAAGACCCTCCCTTCATGGATGCTGAGAACCAGATGATGGTAGATTCCTTTCGGCAACATGGTGCTTTACTGCTGGAAAGGGGACGTGGAGATATGGCACATAGGATGACAATTTGACAAAAGATAGCTGATGATCAGAATGCCGTGGGTGGTCACAGCAGGACATATGAGCAGGTGCTCCACAGAGCAACTGACATGATAACATCTCTATAGAGAAGAGCAGTTACAGTGAGCCATGACCAGATGGGTACTGGGGGAGCGCCTGCTAGGGAACCACCACTAACACCCAATGAAGCATTCCTGGCCAATATCAGGGACCAGAAAGCTCACAGGAGAATGCAGTACAGCATATCATGGGTGTCAGAGCAACAGTTTCAGTGACAGTAAGCATGTCCCAGGAGGGGCTTCCAGGTAGCCTTTGGTATCTCAGCAGCTGAATACTGTTGTATAGTAAAACAATTGAAATCAATAAGTTACTTCTGTGGCACATGTATTTTTGGGTGGGGGAATTGAAGATTGCTACAGTTATTAGCTTAGTTTGGAATTGACAGCTGCATTCTTGTTGAAAGTATAGTTAATAGACGTATAAAGGGGTAAAAGTATTATCCCCGTGTTACTTGTGATGATGTTGCCCTTACTTCTTGCTTAACTTCTTCCAGGCCCATCTGGACTGCAGAGGAGAATCTCATCTGCAGATGGTAAGCCAAACATTTTTATGTCAGTACTGCTGATCAATTTAAAGAAATAGTTTAGTGTGTGCTGTTGATGTCAGGCCTGTTGTGTGTCTTGCTATACTGTCCATAATGGTGGCACCACTGTTAGTTTGGTAGCATATATTGGACTTGAGTAGTGTAGTTATTAATTTTTCATGTGTTTTTTGCTTTTTATCACAGGTGATCCTGACAGTGAAAGTGTGGGCACACTCCCACCTGATGTCAGTGTATCAACAGACTCTGATGATGATGGTGGCAAAATGGTGGCACAGTCATGGGGTGCAGAAGTTGAATCTGACACTGAAATTGACATACAGCTAGCATCTGCAATTCCATTGGACACAGCCAGTAAGTTTATGCCTACCCATTCCAGTGACCCTACAGATATTGGACAAGTGGAGAGCAAGGCCATTGATCAGGGAAGTGTGGTTACTGCAACTTCAGTTCCTGTTGAGTTTGGTCATAGCCAAATTGTGAGTGAGGTGCCATGCAAGAAGATTGAATGGGGTGCTCAGAGGGGGCCCATTGTCCCTCCTCCACCTGGTGCAGGTGTCTCTTCCTGTGCCACTCAATGTATGTTTAGGGCCATCATGGAGGCACAGACATGTTCCCATTTGTACTCCAGACAAATGCTCAGGGTTGTAGATGTGGCACAGGCTGACATGTGTGACTGCCTCCACGGTGTTGCCCATTCAATGGATTGAGTGACTGATACATTGGAACAAGGGGTGTCTGTCATGCAACATGCATTGTCTGTGATCAAACATCTGCTGAGAGGGGAGTGGCATCTTCGAGGGAATAGTGAGCCTCATCATCTACTGTCAGCTAATGTGGCCATGCCCAATCACACTCCCATAGTTGCAGTACTTCCACTGCACCATCAGTGACAGTGCTGTCCTCACCCATATGTGGCAGGACATGGGGTCATGGTTATGGGCATCACTGTGAAGGGAGCTTGTCTAGCAGACATCAGTCACATTCAGATAGCAGCAGTGCATCTGTCAGTTGGCATAGACATGGCAATGCCACTCCTGGCAGAGCCAGTTCTCATTGTCAGGGATGACAATGATGAACCGCCACCTCTACCATGCATGACTCACACTTCTCTAACATACCAAGATGTAGAGCCAGCACAGAGCTTGGCTTTGTTCATGCAGGCACTCACATACCAATTTCACCTGGTGGACCACTACTGACACACACACAACAGTTTCATGGTTCGGCTGTGCAGCTTAAAACTCATTCTGTCTCACTGGCCCTTTGTTAGTTTATTCAGACATCTGCCTGTTTCTCATTTTTACTCACACACACACTCACCGACCTTTTGTGTCAGCCTAGGCCTCCTACTCCCCCACACACAACACCATGTGCAAGTGATGATAACTGTGCCATATCCCTGTTTTCTATCTTTTAGATTCAGGGATACATAAGCTTTGTATATGATGTTCAGGGTGCATAGCTGACTTAAAGTGCTTAGTATATCTGCATTTGTTGTGCTGAACTGGTAATTTTACCTTTGGCCTTGGAAAGTTACACAAATGATAGCATCAACATTTCCCAACTTTATTGTGAATGATCTTGTGAGGGATGTGAGGTCAGAAGATGTAATATGTATCTTTGCTTTCTAACTTCTTAACTCTTTAATGATTTTCCATTACAAATGTATGCTGCTAAACTGGGCCATGGAGTGACCATCAGTACTTTTCAGGGGTATGACTGTGTGAACTTTGATGCCTAAGGCCTACTACTAAATAATGAACACATATAAGTCAGACAAGTCTCTGCTGTCATATGTTAAGATCATTTCAGTACCAATCTCCCACAGTTTACTTGCTTACAGTATCAATTAGTGTGATACAAGGATATGCCACTCATTCATATTATTACACAATATACTCCAGGTTAGAGATGTATATTTTAAATGCAGCAGTTGACACAGGTGTAGTTCAGGGCTGACTCTGACTGATGCAAGCAATAAACAACTAATACATGGGGAGGTAAAGATTGCGTGAATTGCTCAGTATCAATGTTACTATATGTATGTGTGTAAGAGGATGGTTTTAGGCTCCTAGGTGGTGAGTGAGTGTGCTATGCATGGTGTCGTAGCCAATGATAGGGCATACTGAGAATGCCTAAGTCTGCCTACACCCACAGCAGCTGGTGGTTGCCCCTCTGACTCCTGATCTGTCTGTGGCTATGGTAACCTTGGCATTGGTGGTGGGATGTGTGTCCTTTCCCCTTGCTGATCCTGCTGAAGCTGTTTCCTCAGGATGATGTTGTGTAGCATGGCACATAATGTAAATAGTTCTATACATGTCCATAGATTGTACTACAGGGCTCCACTAGGTGTATCTAGGCATGGGAACTGTGATGTCAGCAGCACAAACACATGATCTATGATATTTCTGCTTTGAGTGTGTGCCTCATAATGATGTTCTTCCATGGGTGTGTGTGCATTTCTGATGGGTGTCATCAATCACGGTTACAGTGCATAGCTTGTATCCTCAGTAAATGACCCTGCAGGATATCCCCCTGGTACAGTTGGGAGGTGTGTCAGATATGTGAGTTGTGGTAACTGCCAGGGTTACCAGCACACATGTTCAAGATGATTCCCTTGGCATTACACAAGACTTGGCAGTTGACAGAGTGGTAGCCCTTTCTGTTTATGTAGAGCATACCCTGTTCCCTGGGTGGTGCCTTAATTTCTAAATGTGTGCAATCTATGGCACCCAGTACTTTAGGGTAGTGTGCTACATGGTAGAACTCCTGCATATTTCTGGCCCTCTCCTCAGAACTATGGGGAAAATATATGTGGTCAATATATGTGGTCACCGGCATGTTACAGCATAGCATTCAGGAACTGGTGGAGGATCCTGGATGCTGATGCCCATGACACCCCCAACATAGCTCATCTTGGTCTCTGAAAGGTACCTGTAGCAAAGATTCTAAGGGCTACACATACCTTTGTCTCCCCTGGGATAGGTTCCCCTTGGTTGGTTTTGGTTCTGAGTTGAGGATGGCAGAGGTTGCAGAGTTCCTGTAATGTGTCCCTGTCCACCCTGTAGCACTCTACAATTTCCACATCATGTAGGTTGTGAAAAGTTAAATGAGACCTGAAAACTCTTCTCCTTCTTGGCCTAGGCATATCAGCAGCAGCAGCAGCATTGGCTTCAGCCTGTAGTACATACAAAGCAATTAAAGCAGCAGCAGCCCCTAACATTCTGTTCATGTATACTCCTTTCCATGGTTGTATTCCAAAAGTTTTGGAATTCACAGGAAAAAACAGCATGGAGTCTACACAGATGTTTTATAGCTTGTTGTATAGCTCCATCATGTTGGATTAGTTGATTGGCATGCAAGTATGCTGCTTATGCTGTAATTATCATGCCACAGTGCTTACCTTGTTTGCACAGGGGTCCGCGCCTCTACATGGTACTGAATCTAAAACTTGCTGCATCCATATGAGCATGGCTGTACAATGAGCACACAGTGAATAATCTGAACAGAAGAGCCCTCAGTAACTCCTAGACTCAGACAGAAGCTTGACAGTAAAGATCCCAAACTGGAGTAGCATAAAACCATGCTTTGGGACCAAAAGCATTTCACCTCTCACTACAGCTACCCCACAGCAACCAAATATAGATACTGTAGCCACTGGGTCTGCATTTAACAACATTTCTGTAATCTGCAGTACAATGAGATTTGTTGTTCTAGGGCACCACTCCACACTGCTGTATTGTTTACACCATATGCAAAATTTGCCTATGCTCAAAGAAGATCTGAGGTTCTTATGTTTATTAAAAGTGTTTGTATACTTTGCAGTTTACCACTTGTTGGATTTTTATTCCATAGGCACAGAAAGCCCACACAAAAGGCTCTGAGGTCTCAAACTTTACTTACTTTTTATTTTTTCCTCCTACTTATGCACATCCATGAGCTCTGTAAAAAATGAGCATTATGACTTGTTTTCCACTGTATGCTATTTCTCTGGATGCGTGTACTCTTCCAAAATGGGAATCACCTAACATAGATTTAAGTGACTACCTCCCCTGCATATAAAAATGTCTAAAAACATTTGTCTTCATCAAGTGGAAGAATAATGAGGACTGGTCACATTAATCATGTATATGAGCGACAGGCAGTGTAAACTTTTTTCTCTCAAAATTATTTTATTTTTCAAATACAGTCGAATAAATTCCATAGTATTTGTATATAACATCTTAAATAACTATGTACACTATTTACATCAGCCTGACACAATAACATAGCTCAATATATACAATTACTTTATAGGTATAACAATCAGGTTATCAGAGTGTATCTGTTCAGTTATTGTAAAGTGTCAATCAATGATAAGACTTTTTTTCCATGGATTGTTAATAAATGGCTTAGGATGAAGCCTTAATTCTTTAATTTTAATTTCCAAACAATGCTGTGGTCTTCAGTAAGCTGTAGAAGTCTTCCAAAGTTGGTATTGTGTTTGTATTCCATCTTCTTGTTATACACTTCCTTGAGATTGCAAGTATTGTCCAAACTAGATACATATTTGACTCATTCAAATGAGGACCTTCATACACATTTAGTAATACTAGAGCTTTAGATAAGTTAAATGATTCATTAAATAAAGCTTGTAAAAAGTTTTTAATAGCATTCCAAAATGGCTTAATTTTAACACAGTCAAAAAATGTGATTCCAATCCGCATTGTGTATTTGCTTACACCTCCAATATATTCCCTTTGTAGAAGAATTAATTTTAGTAATTCTATCTGGGGTTAAGAATGTTCTCTGCAAGCATTTCCAATTAAAAACTTTCCAATATTGTATAAAGGATGTATGTTTTATTGATAATAAAATATTTGATTTAATTTCGTCAGTTAGCTTTAATGAGTGCCCTTTTGTTATACAATTCCAATATGAGGATTTGGGTGTTGTTTTATAATTTATCAATATCTTGTAAAATTTTGAAATATTATTTCCCATGTCATCATCATTATATATGATTTGATATAGGTATTTCGTAATTTTAGTTATTTCTTTAAATGAAGAATTACTAATTATTCTGCATAAATCTTGTGGATATGTCAGAATGCTTTGCATAGTTAGCCAATCTTGCTGTGGAATTTTGTATGTTGTCTCTACTGTTTGCATATCCAGAACTTTTAGTTCTTTGATACATTGAAACCAACAAACAAATCCTTTCTGTTCCCAGGAATTAATTATTTTTCTGTATATTTTATGTAGATAGTTCTTTGTAACTATGAATGGTGTTAAAAGATTAAACCAGATTTTTAAATCTATATTTACATTAATAATTTTCCTAAATGAGTCAATGTAATAATTAATTGTATGAGTTTTAGTGGGCTTAGTTATGTTATATTGCATACTAATACATAATATGTGCCATGGCAAATTATTTTTATCTGTTATTTTAAATTTTTTTTGTAAATCAAATTTATTTGTTGATATTATAGTTAGTAATTCTTTCCAATTTGCAGAATAATTTGGACTTATCCAATCAGAGATTATTTTAGATACTGATGTTTTTGTATGTTTTCATATCAGGAAAGTTTAATCCTTCCTGTTTCCATGGTCTGATATGATTTATTAAAGCTATTCTGTTTCTTTTGGGAAACCATAGAAATTTTATTAGGCATGAGTTTATTTCTTTGAGTATATTCCTTTCTGTTAACAGTTGTATTGCTAAAGCTATATATAGAATTTTGGGTAGTAAAACCATTTTTATTAACTGTAGTCTATCTTCAAATGTTAATATTATTTTGTTCCACTTTTCCACAAAGATTTTAATTGTATTGATGATATTATTGTAGTTTTTTGAGAGTAATTCATTATTATCCTTGCATAACTCAATTCCTGGATATTTTAAGGTAGATTCTTGTTTCCTTATAATGTGATTCCCCTTCGTCTGCAATTCTTTTGTTTTATTTAAAAATAAAAATTTTGATTTTGATTTATTGAAACGGAGTCCTGAAGTCCTGTAAAATGTGTCAATTAAAATATCTAATTCTTCTAATGTCTCTTTTGTATTGGATAATGTTAATAATATGTCATCAGCAAAGAGCATTAGTTTGGAATTGTTCATAAACATCTACTCCTTTGATTTTTGTATTGTTACGTATTGAACCTACCAATATTTCAATAGCCAAAGCAAATAGAATTGGTGACATGGGACATCCTTGTTTAGTACCCTTTGTTATATGTATAGATTCAGAGGTGAAAAGACCTAGCTTAACATATGCTAAATTATTTGTATATATATTCTTTAGTAAATGAACAAAAGAAGGAGGAAACTGAAATAACATCAGAATTTTAAATAAATAGTCACAATTTAGGGAATCAAAACGTTCTCTATATCTAAGCCAATTATGAGTGTTTCTTTATTTTCTTTATTAATATAATCTATAAGAAAAATTATCATTTTAATATTGTCATGTGTGTGACTATCTATGATATATCAATCCAGTTTGATCATTATTTATTGTTTTGTATAGTGGTATTTTCATTTTGTTAGTTAATATTGCCATAAATATCTTATAACTATTATTTAATAATGGTATAGGTCTATATGAGGTACAGAGGTTTGGGGATTTGTTTTCCTTTAGGATCGGTGTGATTAAGGAATATATAAAAGAGGGTAGTATTAAAGCTTGTGAATGAATTTCTAATAGAGTTTTATGAAAGAGGGATAGTATATTTGAAGGAAAAAGTTTATTTCCATAATTATGTCATCTATACCTGGAGCTTTATTATTTAACCCTCTTTTATTGTATCTATAATTTCTTTGTAGGATATGGGTGTTTGCAGATCTAGTTTTAATTTTTCTGGTATTTTTTTATATTAGAACATTTTCTATCTAGATTTAATTGATTGACATGTATATTTTCTTTTTGGAAAAAAAAAAAACACAATACTATTTCTTTTTACATTTCGCCTCTGTTAATTGTTTTGTTTGATACTTATGGTTTTTCTCTATATAATCTATGTATTGAAATTAATCTTTGTATTTTATGTATTGTGTAACATGATCTTTGTATAATCTGTATGTGGAGCTTTTCTCCCCAGGACTCCATTGAAAACGGGTTCTTTGGGCTCAATGGACTATCCTGGTTAAACAACATCAAATAAATAAAAATAAATAAATAAATAAATGTTCCATATAGTGATTTCTGTAGGCATCAAGAATGTCACCTATATCCGAGACATTTTTCCCTTTCTTTTCATGGAAGATACTTTTAATGTTATTAGCTTTTGATTCAATTTTGATTCTTGTGGACAAATTATGTATATATTTAGGAGAAGTGACCAAGGTATTCATTTTCAGTTTTTCTAAAGCTAGACTAGCTTTATGTGTTAGAATTTCATTGTATTTATTGTTTAATACTATACTTCTACTTTCTTTTTCATCTCCAAATGAGTTTGATTTTTTTCAGCTTTTACTGAGAAAAGTTTGGATTGCAGATCTAATAATTCAGAATCCCATTCTCTGATTTTGTTATTTACCAAGTTAGCATTGTTGCCCCACAGTAAGACGCTGACCGGTTCGACTATCAGCTAGAGTGTCTTCTGCATGGAGACATGAGTAAATGGGCATACCTTTGTTGAAGGTTGTGCATTAGGGCTGGCAACTCAGCACATAAAAATCAACTGCCAATCATTAGCAGACCGGAATTCCGCTGTGGCGACCCCTAACCGGGAAACGCCGAAAAGACACAACAACAACCAAGTTAGGGTTTTACCATATATGTAAGCTTTTAATGAGTCCCATATCATTATTTTATTTATTTCTGTGGTGTAATTAATATCTAAGAAGAAGTGTAATTCAGATAATAACCAGGGTTTGAACTCTTTAATTTTAGTTATATATGCTGGAATTCTGGAGTTAAAAATTAATGGTTTGTACCCATTTTGAAGTTTTAGTATCAATGAATTGTGGTCTGAAAATGGGCAGGGAGTGATTGAGAAATTAATGATTTTAGAGTGTAAGTCATGGGCAGCAAATATTTTATCTATTCTAGTTTGGATACCAAATCTGTGATCTTGATGGGAAAACAACAGACTTATCTTCTTTAAATTTGAAAGTATCTACAAGATTAAATGAGTCTACCCACTTGTTAAAAGCTTTTGATACAGCAGATGTACACAGCTGTCTTTTATTTGTAGTTTCAGAAATATCAAATATACAGGTAACATCTCCTCCTAATATTAAGTTGCCTTTATAATTATTGGAAATAAAATCCAAGTGTTTTTTAACAGTTCCTGATCCAATGCCTGGGAACCAGTATAGATTGTCTAGGGTCCATATTCTGTTATCATATCTATTACTAATGCTATAAGGCCTTCTTTATCTTCATACTTATAAATGATTTCTGGGTTAATCACATTTGTTTTCCATAAAATTGTTACCCCTTTTGCCTTTGTCATATAAGTGGATTGCGCCAATATTGTATATTCCTTAGGATTCCATTTGTAATTGTCATTTGTTTTGAAATGAGTTTCTTGAAGGAAGACAATTTATGCTTTGTTCAATTTTAAATATTTCAGTAGATTTGATCTCTTGTTAGGATTGTTTAAGCCATTGGTATTTAGGGATAATAAAGTTAAATCCATCCTAGGTTATTTAGACTATGTATGTTTTGTTTTATTGTCATTATTAAACATTTTCCTCTGATAACTATAAAGTATATGTTTGAGCTTTTAAAGGAAATTATCAGTTTTGTACTGTGAGTGTTTACCAATAAAGTAATGCTTTGGTCAGGCATACTAAAAATGTTTTTGTGAAATAAATTTAAATTAATAAATGTTAACAAAACTAACATCTGCACTAGCCATGGAATGAAAATCATTCCTAATCTGATGGATAAACCTAAGTCCATCAGTTTATCACTCATACTTTGACAATCCAGAACATATGAGCTCCATAAATTGAATTATCATATGGAGAATATTTGTAATAGGAATAAGCAATATTTATATTATTTTGAACAGATATAGTACTATTGTAGATTAGACAGAATTCTAATTCAATATAAATGTCTACTTAACCAACAAAACCAAGGTGGAAGTGTATGGCAAGAAGAACATGAATCCAGTAAAACAAATCCTGGTTTATTGCATATTAATAAACCAGGATTTGTTTTATTGGATTCATGTTCTTCTTTCTCTACACTTCCACCTTGGTTTTGTTGGTTTTGCTGCTGGGGATTTTTGGTGGACTGTTCACTGTTTGGGACTTTTATTTGTGATAAATGTCTATTTATTATATAAGCAATTAATATTTACATGAAATATAGATGACAAGCAATTCGATCATAGTAAAGTTGGATGTATCATACATAAAACCTCGGTAAAAGATTATAGCACACAGTTATTTAACATATTCACCCTTATTGATGAAGTCTTTCAAAACGTATTACTTAATATAAATAGATGGTAATAATATTTCTACTTAATGTTTATAATACAATGTATTTTACTGGATATATCAGAAGTTATATTTCATTGTTTACTAGCATTTAAGAAATCACTTTGTTGCTAACTTACTTAAAGCATCAAGTTTGTTTTCTGTAAACATTGATGAAAGGTAGTGCATTTTAATTATCAGTGCATCCCTCTTCCCCTCATTTCGTACACATAAGTATTTTCATATCTGTCATTTATTATTATAAAATGAGTGAAATTATAGGTTAAAAACAACAAATTCACTTATTGTGATTAATGATTACAAGTTCCCTTTCCATATTTATAAATTGCCATTTTATGGCATATACTGAAAGCTTTTAGATTTAAATGGCAACATTCTATTTCGTATAATCAGCAAAGGTTAAACTGAGTGAGTATTGTCAATTTAATACTATTTGTTCAGAATGTGATTGTTACATTCTGCGACATTCCTAGTTCAGGCTTCTATTGTTTCCCTTGAACAACTTTGTCAGTTTGATGTCATGTGTAAAACATTAGTTACTTTGGTAACAGCTTAAGTAATATGTATAGTCAAGATGTGGATGTGTTACAAAACCACAATTCAAGTTAAAGCAATTATATGACTTGTTATGCACATTTACCTATATGAGAAAATCATTATGCTTCCTGTTGATGTTCAATATAGTGTATGTCATTTATGACAAGTTAAAACAGTAGTGTTATTATACTCAAGCCCAAGTTATTAAACTGTCTATTGTCAATTTAATACTATTTGTTCAGAATATGATTGTTACATTCTGTGACATTTCAAGTTCAGGTTTTTATTGTTTCTCTTAGGTTCATAGGTTCATAGATAGGTACTAGGCTATTGGACCTAGGGCCTATATAAGCCTAGCCAAAAGGTACACTGGCTTTCGTCACCCAAGAAAATTATTTTCCTGTGCCACTGTTGAGAAGAGCCACAGAAGTGATCCCCGGGGTGAATTTCCTATCTCCCATCCAATCATCAAGATTTTTCTTGAAGAGTGCTAATGAGGAGCTTTGTTTGATATAGATTGGTAGTTTGTTCCAGAGTATGGGAAGTCTCTGGGACAGGAATCTATCCCTCCAGCATGTTCTGTTTATTGTGGTGACAAGGTTTAGGTCCCTAGAGCATGTAGCTCATAGGGATTGACATTTCTTTAAGTGGAGCATGTCTAAAAGCTCTGGGTTTGACATAGCTTTGTGTGTTAGGCAGAGATCACCTCTGAGTAGTTGATATGTGACAGAGTAAAGATGCAGTTTTTTGAGACGGTCTGCATAGGGCATCTGTTTGAGGCTGGTAATCCTCTTTGTGAGGTATTTATGTGGCCTTTCCAGTTGTTGTAGATGTCTTGTGAAGTACATACCAAAAGGGGCATTGTACTCTATAATGGGTCTAATGAGTGATGAGTAGAGGGGAACAGTGACCTCTTTTTTCCTGGGTGAGAAACCTTTTTTGATGAGGTGTGCCATGTAGAAGGATTTCCTGACTACTGTGGCGATGTGATTATCAAAGGAGAGACTACTGTCCACCTGTGTCCCAAGGTCTCTTATCACACTTTTGGTGTTAAGTAGACTACTGCCTATGTGGTAGTTCATGGGTACAGAGTTTTTACCAAAAGGGATGACAATGCACTTTTTGGCATTGAGCTTGAGGCCATGGCTTTGACACCAGACATCTGTCTCAGTGAGGCCCTTTTGTAGGATGCCCACATCTTTTGGAGTTTTGATTATGGCTCCTAGTTTGCCGTCATCTGCGAACTTCATTAGCCAAAGATCTTCTGTGTTAGCCTGTACTTCAGAGAAGTATATACCAAACAGGAGAGGACCCAGGACTGAACCCTGTGGTACTCCACTTGTCACTGGTCTGAAGTTGGATTTGGAATCTGTTACTTTCACAGTGTGGGTTCTGTCAGTGAGCCAGTTGGCAACCCATCTTGTGACATAGGGATTTATACCTAGTTTAGTGAGTTTATCTATAATTCCAGAGTGGGGGATGGTGTTGAAAGCCTTGGTGAGATCTAGATAGTCTGTGTGAACCACCATACCCTCATCTACGGCTTTGGTGACTGCTTCAAAGAAGTCTATCAGGTTTAGGAGACATGATCTTCCTTTTACAAACCCAAACTGGGTGTGGTCCTGAATTTGGTGATTACCAATGTCATTGTTTATAAGTTCCATGATGATACATTCCATAGCCTTGCAGACCAGGCTCGTTAGGCTAATGGGACGGTAGTTTCCAGGGTCTGTGGTGGCTCCCCCTTTGTGGAGTAGGATAACCGTCACTGTTCACCATTCAGTGGGCACATAGCTTGAGGTGAGGCTATGATTGAACATGGTACTTAGGTGGGGTGCCAGTTCTTCCTGTAGTTCATGTAGAACACAGCCTAGGATGTTGTCAGATCCCATGGATGCTGTGTTCTTGGCTTTGGATAGTGTGTTTTTTACCTGTGCAGCCATGATTACAGGAACTTTGCATTCTTCTGGTATGGAGATGGGCCCTTTAGTGGATGACAGGGGTGTAAAGTTAGCACTGAACCTATCTGCCAGGATGTTGGCAATATCAGTTGGTTCTGTATATTTAGTGCCATTGTGCTGTAACTCAGAGCAGATCTGAGTGTTGCCATTGAGATTATTGACATTGCTATAGAATGCTTTGTGGTTGTCTTTAGAGTCAGTGGCGATTTTGTTTTCGTAACTAGCTTTGGAGGATTTTATGAGGGATTTCAGCTTCTTACTCAGGCTGACCAGGGAGTTTCTCCAATTATGGGATTTTACTCTTTTTTGCAACAGTTTCTTTCTTCTCTTGTAGAGTTTGTTTATGGCAGGGGACCACCAGATTGGCTTCCTTTTCTTGGAGGATAGCATCTTGGTTTAGTTAGGGATTGCAGGATCCATGCATTCGTGTAAGTGCTTATAAAGTGCATTTGTGTAGGATTCAGCAGTCATACCTCTATTGTCCGTCAGCATGGGTGTCGTGAAGTTTGCCACTTCTATCTTAAGAAGTGTAAAGTTGGCTTTGGAGAATTTTTTTACTGTAGTTTCCCTAATGGGGAGTGGGGGAGGGATGTGGATGTCTAGGGTGATTAGCTTGTGGTCAGATTTGACCAACGAGGAATTGACCTCTGGTGTGGAGCACCGGTTGCCCATGTTGGTAATAACCAGGTCTAGGATATTGCTGCCCCTGGTGGGGGTGTGGATAAGTTGATCCAAGGCATTGGAATTTATGAATTCCAGAAAACGCTGAGCACAAGAGTTGGTACATGAGCAGTTTTCCCAGTTAATTGTGGTTTAGTTGAAATCACCCATTATTAGGGTGTTAGGTTGTACCCTCATATTTTCCAGTGTATCAAGAAATGAGGAGTGGGAATCCTGGGATATGGTGGGGGATCTCTAGCAAGCTACAATTTGGATTGCGGTCTTGCCCAGAGTTAGTTGCACTTGGATAATCTCAGATGCATTATGCTGAGCAACTAGCCTGGAGGTGTGGATTTCCTTAATGAATATGGATATGCCTCTACCTTTAGTGTTTCGGTCCAGGTTAGGTGGTCGAAAGGTGTGGTATAAATTATAGCCTGGTAATGCAGGGGTACTCTCTGGAGCCTTGAACCAGGTCTCTGTCGCTACAGAGATGAGGATGTTCCCCATTTTAAGGAGTGCCTCGAGTGAGTGCATTTTGAGATTTAGGCTTCTAGCATTGAATAGCAATACCCTCAGATTCTTCTTGCTTGTACCTGTTATGGTGGTAAATTTGTCATTTGAATCTTGCCTAAAAAAGGTACTATAGGGGTGGCTAGAGCCTTAGCCAGAATCTGAAATCCCAGGGGCGACAGGTGCAGGCCATCTCTGGCAAAGCATCGTGGTTTGTCGATCATGTCATCCAAGGCAGACAGATACTGGATCCCCTTAGAATGACACCAGAAACTTAGCCAATTGTTGAAGTCAATCATTTTGTCCTTGTACTGTGGTATCATTCTGGATGATGGCAGGATGCTACTCAGGGCTAGGGTCATACCTGTCTGGGCTACAAGATCGCACAGCTCCTCCATGTCCCTTTTCATGTAGTCCAGGGAGGTACGTCTCAGGTCATTCACACCAACATGGACAATGACAGAGTCATATTTGTACTTGTGGAGTGATCTGAGTGCATGCATTATGTGGTGGATCCTGGCACCCGACAGGCAGCTGACAGTAACTTTCTCCTTGTTTAGCCTGGTGAGTGGAACATCAGTGTGCCTAACTATAGAGTCACCTATGACTAGAGTGTTGGGTACGTTGTTATGCCTTATGGGCTGTGGTTGAGTGGCACACTTAGTTTGTGGGCTATGTGTCATTTAGGTTGTGTTGGGGGGGTGTAGGTTGCTTGTGTTTCTGCTTTGGAGGTCCCTGTTGCTTGGGCAGGTTTTTACTGAGAGCATCCATGAATGTAGGTGTGTATTTTGTGTTTCTATGTGTGTGTTTTGGTGGTGTAGGTTTTGAGGGACTATGTGCTGAGTGTGGTGTGGTGCAAGTGTTTCCCTTCTCCTCTTGACTGTCTAGTCCAGTCTTAGGTGAAGAGAGCTTTGATTCCAGTTTGGCTATATAAGTGCATCTCTCACAGGTTGTAGTGTTGGGTGGTAGGAGGAGAGGGTTGTCTGTGTACATGAGGCAATTGCTGCATTGCCCCAAGATGCCCAGATTCATCAGGTAGACAGGAAAAAACACCGGGAGCTGATGCCTAGACATGCCTGGATAGGTGCTTATTTGTTAAGTACTAGAAACTGTTTTCCTCTAGACTGTTTGGAAAGTTGAGTGCTGTAGTAATTTGTAGCTTATTTAGTGCTTACAATAAGTTCTGAACAAGTGCTGAGCTCAAAGAAACAGACTTGAGTGCTGAAACTAAAAAAACTGGCTAGTTCTACGAAACAAAATTAAGCTAGAAGGCTTCCCTCCAACACAGAAAGACTTGGGGGCTTAGAAGGCCACAAATAGTGCTGGACACATCAAATGTTCTCAAATGTTCTCCCTGCATTAGGTAGAATGAGGTGATGACACTAGACTGGGAGGAGGGTCCCAGATCAAATTTATAGTAGGGGTGGGCAACTGCAAAGCCACTAACTATACAGAAATGTTTCTCACAGCAGAAAAGCAGTAGTGAGCCTTTAAATGAAAGTTTTAAACAGTGAATGGAGCCTCTAGAGAAAGCTTTTAACTGCAAGCAAGTTACCAGAATCAAACAACCCAACAGATGCTTAATAAAAGTGGACAGTTTCCAGTTAATACCTCACACACAGTGAAACTAGCTAGAAAAATATACAGTAGACAAAGTGCTATAAATAACTCGAAAAAATAAGCAAAAAACAGGATGCTTAATCTTATATATTATAGATCCGAGTTTGTTCAGTGTCCTTCCTTCGATTAGCTCAGTGTGAAATGGCAGAAACACTTACCAACTTAACTTCTTAGGTAACAGAAAGTTGAAACCTGAGACAACTTTTAAAAAAAAAAAAAAGCTCAAAAGAACCAATGAGGTGCTTAATCTAAGCTGTAGTCCAGGTGACCTCAGTCAGCCAATGACCTTAAACAATTTTCTCTCACTGAAATGCCTGATGTCTTTGGCTAAACCAAGATGTCCCTGAACATGTACTCAGACACACAGCCTCCACAAACACTAGGCCCAAACACAAGCCTGAATATGGACAATGCTATAAACAACTTTGTCAGTTTGATGTCATATATAAAACATTAGTTACCTAGGTAACTGCTTAAGTATTATATATGGTCAAGATGGGTTACAAAAACTACAATTCAAGTTACAGCAATTACATGACTTGTTATGCATCTTTACTTATATAAGAAAATCATCATGCTTCCCCTTGATGTTGAATGTAGTGTATGTTATTTATGACAAGTTAAGACGGTAGTGTTGTTATACACAAACCCATGTTATTAAATCCTGTCTTTAATATCTAAATTCAGCAGACTGCTTCATCTTATATAATGATTATATATTTTATGTCTAGATTTACTAAAATCATACATTACATAACTATTGTGTGTGTGTTTTTTTTTCTTTTTTCTTTTTTTTTTTATCAAGATCAAACGAGCTAAATGAAGTGTTGGGAGAAAATCAATATGTGTACATGTGGTTTAAAATAACCCTTTTATATATATATATATATATATATATATATATATATATATATATATATTTTAAAAACCAAAAACGTCATTGCCAAGAATCATCTCGGAGGCTCCTCAGAGCCATTAAGCATTATCATCACTCTGTCTCCATTAACATAGCAACCTGGGAGCATCTGTTTCTGTTTTAATGTGTCTGTGTACTGCATACCAGAGGCTCATGATGCACTTGAAGCAAAACTTCACTTCACTGCAACTTCAAGCCTAATTTCCTTCCCTTTCAGCGAGGCAGCAGCCAGGAAAAGAAAAGAGAGCAAGCAGATAAAAAAAAAACCTCCCAACAAGCCGCCACAAGAAGAGACAACACACTCCTCCAGCCCTCCCACCTCCCACTCAGCAGACATACAAACAAACAATTCTCTGCCAAAATATCCCAAATCACAGATCTATCCACCCCCTTCCCCTGGATCCAGGTTTAAACACCAAATGTCTCTTCCTAATACAGAAGCATCAGTAATCCTTGATCACAAGCAGCAACCCACAGCCTCCCAGAGATGAAAGCGGTAACATATAACAGCTGCCAGACACAGCTGCAGCCACATACACCATGTCAGGCTTAATCAAACAGCACTCAAAGCTATGATACCTGCCATAATTGATATTAATTATGTTTAGACAGAATAATAATGACATTTGTACTGGCTGCCAGATACGGCTGCATCCATGCACACCATATCAGGATTGATCAAACAGCACTCAAAGCTATGATACCTGCCATAATTGATATTAACTATGTTTAGACAGAATAATAATGACATTTGTACTAGCTGCCAGATACAGCTGCATCCACACACACCATATCAGGATTGATCTAACAGCACACATAGCTGTGATACCTGCCATAATTGATATTAACTATATTTAGACAGAATAATGATGACATTTGTACTAAGAGCTTGCTACTATTATTCAACCAGGATATACATGACATTTCTAAATCATACTTTAACTGAAGATGGCATTAGTCTCCATGAAGCACTCTACTGTTACTGCTATTATATATGATGTTAATTTGTTACATTTGAGTCTGAACTTTGATGAATGGTACCTTGTTGAATTAGTTAATTAATTACTTAAATTATTATAAGTAAAAACACTGAAAAATGAACAAGATAAGTATTCATTGAGTTCAAGTAGGGGAATATAAACTTCAATGTTTATATTATATGTTGCTTTGTTTGGATTGTATATAATGTAAATAATAACTCATCTTGACCTATCTTTGTTTGTGAAGAATTACTGGACTCTTTGAACATTCTGAGTAAATCATTATTGTTTCTCAGTTGTTTAAGAAACCCTACTTTATTTAAAATAAAAACAGATGACAAGTGATGTACCATATCAGTTGATACTTTGAGAGATGTAGTTGTAAGAGTTACTTTTTTGGTGACAAGTGATGTACCATATCAGTTGATACTTTGAGAGATGTAGTTGTAAGAGTTACTTTTTTGGGACAGCTATCTTGGAATCAGTTTTTTGATTATTCTTTCTAGCATCAGTCCAAGGATTTGTTTCTTTTAGTCTTTTAAGAGTAGGGGCCATCCATTCCATTTTTTCTGGGATAGTCACTATGTTGTTGTTTTTGATGAATATAGTAGCTTCTTCTAAGTCATTAAAGGTTCTCATCTTATTGGCAAAAAGTATTTTTATCTTGGCTGAAAAGGCCAGCTGTGCTTTAATGTTGTTTTGTTTCAACAGTTTTATTATTGGCCAGACTTTTTTCCTTTGTTCTAGTATTCTGGAAGAATAATCACTGTCAAACCTTATCAGGCTTTGATTGTATTTTAAGGGTGATTTTCTCCAAGCAGATTTTAAGATTAGTTCCTTGTCCAGGAATGAAAGAAATTTTATAACTATGGATCTAGGTGGAGTATTTGTTGAGTTAGAAGCAAGTTTCATCAGTGCTCTATGCACCCTTTCAATCCCAAATGAAAGTCCCTCTTTCAAGTCTAAAAATTCAGGAAGCTAGGTTAAGAATGAAATAATGTATTCTCCTTCAGTGTTTTCAGACAGACCAAAGATCCTTATGTTGTTTCTCCTTTCCCTGTTTTCTAAGTCATCTATTTTGTTAAGCAGCCATGTATTTTGTTTAAGCAGAAATTATTTTTGGAATTCTTCCTCTTTGAGTCTCCCTTCAATGTCATTTAGAGAAGTCTCTATATTTGTTATTTTTGTATGGTGTTGCTGTAATAGTTCCTTAAGAGTATCAGTCTGTTTTTGAGAATTTAATTTGAGGTTTTCTAAGTCATTTTTAAAGCCATCCATCTTGAAAGATAGTTCCTGTAAGGTAGATGTCATCAATGGCAGTTCTTTTTTCAAAGCAGCATCTGGATGAGAATTCCTTGAGTTGTTCATATTCAGTGACTCAATATATCTCCAAGTTACTTGACAGGAACATTTTTGTATATCTCCACCAAAATTGATATTTATGTAATTTAGTAGTTTATCTATAGATTTCTGATGTTTTAAACTTGAAAATAATACAATTTTCCTATATTATTACACTAGTTTATGGAGTTCTCAAAATTCACTGCTCTCAGTTAGCCATCTAGGCTCCACTTCCCCTGTAAACATTTTTGTTACACAACAGAATATTAGCCTTTCATATTATATGGCAGGAGATAATGAGGCCATAAAAGTGGGCACATACTCTCATAGTTCATATGACAGACTGGAGAAAGTTAAGTAATAAAGCTTTTATGCTTGTTTCTAATGAATATTAGCCCCATTGATGCAGACACAACCTCTCATTTTACATGTCTTGCAAAAGAGACTAATAAAATCTGGTGATAACTTCATAAAAGCAGGCATTTTCAATGACCAAAGTGTACACCACTCTAGTAGATGGACCTGATGAAGCTCAGGTGAAAGTGTTTTCTTAAATATGGTTCTATAGTTGTAGCTGATAGTGCGTTGTCATGTTTTGTTTGTTAAAAGTTAAAAATAAAAATAAAAATAAAACCTTTTAACTAAGAATAAGGTTCAACAGGCTGCTGAGCTGGTAAACCATCACAGGTCTTTCAGAATTATTCAAATAAGAGGCTAACCTCTATGCTTTGGGATTGGCTCCTTGTTTTCCATCCCACAGATTTTCATCCAATCATCTCCCATGGACCTTCCTACCATTGTCTGTAACTGCCTTTAAATAACTGACATGTTGATTGAAATGTATTAGAACAAGAACACTCATCCATCTATCTGCTTAACTTCAACAAGGTGTCTTTATTCCTACCACAGGGAGGGTATCAGATATATATATATATATATATATATAGAGAGAGAGAGAGAGAGAGAGAGAAAGAGAGAGAGAGAGTCTCCTAGATCTACTAGCTAAAGTGATTTTATCTGGACTAATCCTTTATACTTTGTTTCTTGTTAGCCCTGTCACCCTCCAGGTCACAGGTGGGATATTAGGCTTCACTCGAACCCTCTGGATTACCTCTGTATTTTACACAAAATGCAGACTGATGCAAAAGCTGCTGTTCTATTAATCTTTTTAAGTAAATCTGAGTAATATTTAAAAATTGTCCCTGACCTTGGACCTTTATTCCTTTTTATTTTTGGCTTTTGCTCTGATTCTGGAGCAACGATGTTTAGAGCTATATAGTCAGGTACCATTCTGTCACTAATGCATCACGGCTCCCTAAGATAGAGCTAAGAGCTCTGCTGAACCAGAGTACAACCAATTCACAATGCAACTCACATACAGCTCAGTTTATTAACCTGTCCGGTTATATCAGTTTATATCTCACCATCAATTGTGGTTTACTAACCTGTAGACCAGGAACTGGAAAATATTAACTTAATTTGTTACTACAGAAATACAGCTGAAAAGATAAAACAAAAATTCAAAGAATGCATATGTTGTGCATGTGTATTTTGTGATCAGTTAAGTACTTTTCTTAGGTAGTTACACCCCATTAGCAATAGCAGTTGCGGCAGTTGTAGATTTAATTATACTGTGTAACAGACTAAGGTGTACAGTCAAGAAGCATTATATCATACATACAGCATCAAATCAGATGAAACAACAGCTTCAAAGTCCTTTATTGGATAATTGTACAGCACAGACAATTTAAAGTATATAAAAAACACAAAAAACAAACAAAAAAAACACTGAAACTACACTCTGAAATGTGCAGCGTTTAACCATAAAGCACAAAGTTAAACAAAATGCTGCTGTAATACAGGAATTAAAGGGGGTTAAATGCTTTAACAAGATGTGCTGCTACACTAAAATAAATAAATCTATAGAACAACATATTAGAACAATAAAATGCAATAAAGTCAACACAGTGCATAAATCATACCACAAATCAAAAATATCTGTTTTCCAGTGAACTGAATTTGTTCAACTGCTGTGAGGGGATGCATTTTACCAAAGGAAAATGTACCCCACTCCCCACAAATATCATCTTTCTGAAAAATATAAAGTCCATTTGGTACATGCATGGATATTTTGGTTACTATATTTCGTCAGACATTAAAAAGCGGATCAGCTTACTAATGGGAGATGTCCTTAGCTGCCAAGAGGTTTGTTGATATAATGTTATTTATATCTAACAGATTTTCAAATGAGTTTCATATGCCTCTTTGGGTCTTACTGTCATCTGTGTGTACATTGTGACTAACTATACTGAGTTCTTTTAGACTGATTGAGTTTTAGAAACTTTCCTTGGCTATGCTAGTTTCACACACAAATTGGTACATAAATGTGTAATACCTTAAATTAATAATGCAATAAATATATATTAATTTAAAAATAGGTTACAGTCATAAAGTGCACAGCCAATAGAATTTACACAACAACAAAATCATAAGGCTGTCTTTTGAAATTTAGAAAATGAATGTTTTACCAGTGAAAATTATGAAGCTCCTGTTTGCTATATGCCATTTTAACAGGTTTTGGACCATTTAGTAGTTCTTCAAAAGTAATATCTCAATCTAGAAAGCATTACTTCCATTTGAAATGCTGATGTAAAGAGTTTTCAGATGAAAAGTTAATCAGACCACTCCCAGCATTCTGTAATATCTCAATAATTCAATTAACATAGTTTTTCTTAAGTGCATGAATAGCAAATGCATTTAAACTTTTAAACCAAATCCATTTTTATTAATTCCCAGATAAGTTATGGTTCCTCAGTTTCACTGCTAAGTAACAAGGTACAGTTTCCATCCTTTCTTCGTACATACCCAAGTGACCAGTTCCTAGCATATGGCCTCACTCGACTTGCAATATACTTTCAGTGGACCTGGATTGGGATTCTGTCAGAGGGAACTGATTATGGTGAAGTGGGAGGCAAACTCTTAAAAGAAGAATTATTCAAAAATGGCATTTGTACCGCTTTCTTTGAAATTATTCCCATAGTGTACTCCAAAGAGAAAATTCAGTACATCACCAATGTAATCCAACATTCCTCTGCAAAGGTTATTATGGTGATTGCATATGAATATAACATATATCCATTGATAAAAGAGGTGGCATATCAAAATATTCCTGAAAAACTTTGGCTTGCCAGTGAGCCTTGGTCGCTGTCTACAGCATTTTCCAGCAACACATTTTTGAAAATATTAAATGCTACCATTATATATGTACCACGTGGAGGCCAGATGGCTGGATTTCAACAGTTCCTATACAGTCTCCACCCCTTCACATCACCAAATGACATTCATATCAGAGCCTTCTGGGAAAACATCTTTGGCTGTAAATGGCCCAGTACAGATAGTGATAATGTAACAGAATCCAGAATTTGCACTGGAAGTGAAAATTTACTGCGAGTTAATGCCCAGTTACTTGATGTATCAAATTCTGGCCAACCCTACACTGTTTATAATGCTGTCTATGCAGCTGTTTATGCACTGAGTGATTTGATTTCATGTATACCTGGCGAAGGCCCATTTGAAAATGGAACATGTGCAAATGTCCAGAATTTTAAACCATGGCAGGTAAGAATAAACTAAGCAATTTAACTCTAAGTTTATGTAAGAATAAACTAAACTATTTAAGTATAAACCTAACAACATAATTTTTATAACAGGTACAGTAATTATTAAAAAATAAAAATTACCTGTAGCCTAGCAGCTGAAGTACAACAAATAAATTGAGTGCCAATCCTGGAAAAGAGTTCCTAAAAACATTTTAATCAACATGACTTTATCCCTTCTCCACTGTTGTGTGACAGTGGATTTTATATATATATATATATATACAAATGTCTTATGAAACAGTGAACACTCATATGAGCAACCCTTTAAACAGAAATCAGTTTAAAATGAATACTCAAAAAAAGGGAACAATTACTTTCTATTTTTTGCAGGAGGGCAAGCCCACTTGCACCCCACACCCCCTGCTAATTATATGTACTTGTTCCAAGAATGCACAACAACAGGGTAAGGCCAAATTCCCTTACTCTGCTGTACCATGATCCCATTCAAAAGACTGCCACTGGAATCTCCATGGACATATGCTCACATGAACGTTCGCTTTTTTTTTTTTTTACAGCATGAAGAGGCATTCACTCAAGTGAATGTTCACTTTTCCTCATTCTAATCATATATATCTATATTTATATATCTATGTATCTCTCTCTCTCTCTCTCTCTCCCTCTATATATATATATATATATATATATATATATATATATATATATAAATATATGTGTGTGTGTGTGTGTGTGTGTGTGTATATATGTATATATATATATATATATATATATATATATATATATATATATATATATATATATATATATGGGTTCACTACATAATCTCGAAATTTTGAAATACCGAATTTCAAAATCTCGAGACTATATAGCCGAAAACCCTAAATACCAAAAGACCAGAAGCGCGAAATTCAAAATCCCGATGTACCGAGATATTGAAGTAACACTTTTGGTGCTGCTGTTTGTGGATGGATAGGTGGAATTCAGGTAAGTATCTATGTGTAAGGTGTTGGTTACGGGCTTTAGTGTGTGTTAGTGTATGTTGTGACTGTGATGTGTGTGTGTGTGTGTGTGTGTGTGTGTGTGTGTGTGTGTGTGTGTGTGTGTGTGTGTGTGTGTGTGTGTGAGGGACTGTAAAATGTGTGGGTGTGAGTTTCCCTTGTGTGTCTGTTTATGCGATCTCGGAGTTAGTATATTTATGTAGGGGGTGTGGAGGTGCAGCCCCCTCACATGGGGTATTCAGTGGGGCTTGCCCCCTTGCTTATCTGTAGTGTAGGATGATATGTTTGATTGTGGGGGGAAGTTGTATGTATGTGTATGTGTGTGCTGTATATGTGTTGTACATTCGGGATTTTGAATTTCGCGCTTCTGGTCTTTCGGTATTTAGGGGTTTCGGCTATATAGTCTCGAGAGTTTGAAATTCGATATTTCAAAATTTCGAGATTATGTAGTAAACCCATATATATATATATATATATATATATATATATATATATATATATATATATATATATATATATATATATATATATATCTAAATATATATATATATATATATATATATATATATATATATAGAGAGAGAGAGAGAGAGAGAGATATGGGTCTACTTTGACCCATAGAAATAACACTTCAGCAAAACTCAGTTTCATTCAGCATTTCTCCAGAAAGCACTTTCGCAAAGCTACAGATCATCAAAGAATTAAAAAACAAAAAAACAAATACACTACAGCAAATTATGCAGGTGGGCAAGCCCCACTGCTCCCCCCACCCCCGCTACTAACATATACCAAACTCTGAGACAGCACTACAGTGGGGAAAAGGGAAAATTCCCTTAGCCCCACAGTAACTCAATCTCCAGCAACACCCTTGGTGATCTGTAGTTTTGCAAAAGTACATTTCCAGAGAAATGCACTTTCCTGAAAGCAGACTAGCAGAACTGAGTTTCATTGAAGTGTTATTTTGATGGGTCAAAGTAGACCCATATATATATATCTATATATATTTATTGATATATATGTATATATATATATATATATATATATATATATATATATATATATATATATATATATTTATGTGTGTGTGTGTGTGTGTGTGTGTGTGTGTGTGTGTGTGTGTGTGTGTGTGTGTGTGTATGGGTCCCCTACACATGATCGAAATTTCAGAAAGCCGATTCTCATATGGCCGAGACCATATGATTGACTTTTGAAATTTCACTCGTGCAGAATGGCATCTCTGTATAGTGCAGAATGGGAAGATTCCCATCATTTGCACTGTAGTGCGATCTCAGAGTTGGTATATTTAAATTGCATGGGGTGTGGGGGGTGCAGCAACATGTAGGTAAGTTTTGTTTTTGTTTTTTTTTTTACATGTTCGAAATTTCAAAAGATGATCATATGGTCTCGGCTGCATGGGTTTTGTTTTTCTGAAATTTTGATCATGTATAATAGACTCATATATGCATATATTATGTAATTAAAATCCTTGGTTAGCACCATGGTCAAATAGAACTCTAAACTGCACACATTTATTCATATATGGTTTACTATATATATCCCAAAACTGCATACATCTTCTGGTCACATGATCGACTGAAATGTAGAATATGTGACAACAAAAAAGTGGCCAAGTTGAAAATGAATACATCGTTTGTAGTTTGATGTATTCAACATAGCAGGAGGAGACATCAGTCACCCAAGCTATGCAGCTTATTGTACCATGACAGTCCACAGTCAACGGTACATGTATTTTACTGTTTTGCTGGGGGCAAGCTTCCCTACACCCCCTCCATGTCGGGGGCTGAGCCCCCCACACCCCCTGAAAATTATATATACGAGCTCTGAGATCACTCTACAGTGAGGAAATGGGTTAATACCCTGTTCCTCACTGAACTATGATATCCATTCACAATGCTAAACTCAGACAATAGAAGTACACAACCCATTCGATGTAGTGTAGTCAATGTTTTCTGGTTTGACCTTCTGCCCATTTGAAATGTGCCTTCCAACCACATGCCAGTCAAGCACAGGCATTACGCTAATTCAATAGTAAACATATAAATATATATATATATATATATATATATATATATATATATATATATATACAGCAGGGTGTTGGAATTTCTCCCAAACATTGGTGTAGGAGGGTTGGTGCCACTGCAAAAATTACTTTCCCTGGGATTCAATAAACTCCATGTAGGCTGTGTGCAAAGTGTACATGGAATTTACATGTTAGCGCAGTTATGCATGGCGTGCGGCAGTGTGCAATGCATATTAATGCTGTGTGGCATATGTAAGCTAGATTTCATGGCTAGCAACAATGTTGCTGACAAGAAAATCATTTAAGTGAACACGGATATCAATTATTTTCAAGCAGAGCACCTACATTCCACAGCTTTGCGCAAAATACCATAACGATCACCAGGGCTTCACAGATAAGTGTCAATCTGTTAGTGCAACACATCTGCACAAAGGCCAACATAATGCGGGGACATTTAACCAGGAATATGGACATAGTTGACATAGATGTTGCATAAAAATATGTTAGAATGAAACTTAAACATACCTCTCAACCTGTTAGAGCAAGAATTCTGGACTAAGCCAGAAATAATGGGGAGGGAAAGGACCAAAAATAGGGACTGATGTTTAATATTGGTCTTCCAAACTTAGAAAATAGATAGAATAATAGGTTGTACAGTAGCCTGCACTTTCTGAAGAGCATGAAGTTTGAAACTTAAATGTCTGTCATCAGTTTCTGACCAGTCTTCAATGACATGTCACTGATTTGCCAGCAAACCAAAATGTTATGAGGAAAAGATCAAAAATATGAGACAAAAACTGGACATTCTGCACAAATCAGGACCGTTGAGAGCTATGAACTCAAATGTATGTAATATTGACTCCCATCAGTCCTGAGATCACCCCAGTGGTATGGCAGAAAGCCAAAAATTTAATAAGGAACACATCTGGACATCCTTGGAATATCTGGACAGTTGAGAGGTATGAATGTGAAGTATATGGTCCAAACATGGTACAGGACAGTGTACCTACAGTGCAGAATATTCTGATATCCCAATCCTGTCATCAGGTACTGAAGTTCTGTACATGATCTGTAACAGGATATGTAATGCAATGTAAAATGAACATTCAGGGGAAGTGTGTGTATTGAACAGGGACACACACATGAATTGTAGGAATGAACACAGGGACAGAGGCAGGTGAAACTACCCAGGGTACAGCAGAGGAGGGCACGTCAATGGAAGATGGTTGTAGCAGCAACACCAGTCACATATCTATATGGTACAGTAGGGTCTGTACAGTGAAAATGTGTTTTATGTGACTGTCGCACAATGTGACATAACATTGAGGAGGATGTCTCTGTGAGGTAAGCATCCATGAATTATGCAGAGGACATCCAGCGGGGTCTGACATGCAATTAAGGTAGGGTGCATATCGTGAAACTGTGCAAACTGATATGCTTGAATATGAGTGTCCTCTTAGCAGAGGTCTCCAGCAAAGTGGGCACAGGTGAAAGCTCATGAAAAATATTATAAAAAACAGCCACAGTCAAGGACAATATTAGAAGAATAACACCAGTAATCACATGTCTCTGACATAATATATGCAATTTACTGTGATAGGAGATTAGTCCGCGCACACACACACACACACACACACACACACACACACACACACACACACACACACACACACACACACACATACACACACTTGAAAAACTATTATGATACACACACATAGACACTCACACACACACACACACACACACACACACACACACACACACACACACACACACACACACTCTCTCTCTCTCTCTCTCTCTGAGTTGATTGCAGTGTGAACAGATCCCCTACCTATCTAAGTAAACAGACTACAGAACACAGTATTTAACTTCAGCTCTATGGTACAAGTTTGAGTTTTACAAGAGTGCAGATGAACTTATAGTAAGTGACATCAGCAGGCCATATAGGAGGCAAGATGTTGGGTGGGTTGTAGGAAATGGAGTTAAAAGCATCTGCAAGAATTAAAATAATATCAATTCATGGTATTGGAGGAGTAACTGTAGGATACGTATGCCTGATCTTCTGTCTAGACACAGACATAGACACACACACACACACACACACACACACACACACACACACACACACACACACACACACACACACACACACACACACACACACACACACACACACACTTGACTGCAGTGAGAACATAATCACTACCTATCTAATTACACAGACTACAGAGCACAGTACTTTACACCAGCAGATGGCACAAGCCTGACTTGTGAAAGCAAAAAAAAACAATGCAAAGTGGAAAACTGGATATATACAAACCCTAATTTTATTATTAGCACTTTTGTTTAAACTTTGCCAAACTTCTTCAAATCTAACTCAAAACTGCATGCATCCACTTTTAAAACTTTTCCTCATCAAATGACTCGCCAGTCCCCACTAGAGCCTCTAGATCTTAAAGATACCATGACCAAATAATCCATTAAAAACAATAAACTACCTTGAAGCTACTTTTTAAATAGCAGAAGACATTACAAAAGTAGAACAACAAAAGAAAGTGCCTGGCATTCATTCCTTGCATGTCATGCTATGATAATTTCCAGCAATTAAATTATTACTTTATTAGAAAAGCGTAAGAATCATTGTAGCTGTTTTTTTCATTTCATTATACAATTACTGTTAAAATACTACAAAAAATGCTAACAGAGATGAGTATGCAAGAGGAATAGCATACCCAAAGCCTCCAAAGAGCCAACAGTGGGATAGAAAAAAATCATGTTTCTGATGTGTTAATGCTTCTGAATATTTCCAAGCCCAGGTGGAAACTGATCAGCAGATACAAAATGAGCATGGTTTTGTTAATGACAACCAGCAGTCATTTAATATCAACGATCAACACCAGTTTCCTTAAGATACTCTGAAGGATTAGAGAAAGGAACCAAAGAGCAAGGACTGGTGAGAATTTTAATGACCAGGATTTTTATACACATTCAAGGAGGAGTCACTGAAAGGGGCCAAAGCAGAACTGGCCTTGATGAAGCAGGTAGGTCAGTAACAATTACCAGAACAGGAGCAACTAGAGATAGGTTATGTAATAACTTGCAGCAACAAGGCCCATCATTGGCTTTGAGTAAACATGGGGACTTTAAAATGCACAATTTTTCACAGACTTTGGTTGATTCTAGCATGCCTGATTTTCTTAGCAAAGGACTGTGTTTTGTTCCTTTGTCTAGGACAAATATTGCAACAGTTGTTATTTGCCTAAAACTTTATTTACGTAAGCTTAATTTTAAATTACTATTTGAAAGTGATACCACAATGTTTGCAGACGCACATATACCTAGCACATTCAACCCAGCCCTCCACCCTGCTCTAATGATGTATGAGAAAATATGTGAACTTGACTTTCGACACGTTGCACAAAAGCAACAAGGGTGCAGATAATTTAACAGGTAATGCTAGGTAAAGGAACTGTTAGCATATCTCAAAGGGCAGAATATCAGAGTTATGAAACCGGAGAAGGGGGTGGGTTAGTAATTATGGATGCGCATGAATACAATAACAGAATGGCAAAATTTTGGAAATGAATACATATGAAGAAGTTTCCAAAACTCAAGTTAATGGAGCCTACAAAAGTATAATAGTGGCCCTGCAGGACATGTTTCTTGAGTGATGTATTGATATTAACTTGTATAATTATCTCATATGTCCTCTCCTACAATACTATTGATCTTTGGTACAGTGAAGATTCCTAAGAGGCTGAATGAACCCTCTATGCATTCCATAGTCAATGGGTGCAATTATGTCACTTATGCCTTTGCTAAGTATCTGGATCTTAAGTTAAAATTGCTTTTGCAACAAGAAACACAAACATGCAAAGTCTCATGGAATTTTTTGAAACTGTTAAATGAAGTAGAGTACAATGATGCCTATTTGTTTTTTACTATTTATGTGAAAGACCATTTTTCAGTGATGCCACAACAGTTGGGTATTGACTAGGTCAGTGAATTTTTATTTGAAAAAGCTGTACCACAATCAGAAATTAATTTATATGTGGATCTGTTTGAACTTGAACTACAAAACAACTACACATAGTTTAAGGGAAGGTATTTTTTACAGAAAGTAGGGGTGGCCATGGGGTCACCATGTGGCACCATTTTTGCAAATTTGGTCATGGCCCGGTGAGAAAGGAAATATGTTTTAAATAGGCATGAATATAAAGAAAAAATGTTCCTGTATTTAAGATACCTGGATGACATCTTTATTTTGTAGGCAGGTGATGAAAATGACTTAAAAGAATGTGTTAATTATTTAAATGGTACTACTGATTTTTTGACCTTTACATATGAAATGAATAACACTGTTATTTCTTATTTAGATGTAAACATGCATAAAGATCAATATGCTAAAAGAGTTATTCTAAAATACATAGGAAGGAAACATATTCCAACTCGTTTTTGTATTATGACAGTGCAAATCCTGCCCATCAAAAGAGATCAGTTGTCAAGGGACAACTGGTCCGTGCAACCAAAACAGTCACATTAGATGAAGAGTTTCAAATAGAATGAGACAACCTGAAAATAATGTTTAAAGCTAGAGGTTATCCAGATAGATTGTTGACAGAATTGGTTGGAGAGGTTTCCCATAAAAGAAAAAGTGACTACTTTTTGCCAATATTAAATAATGAAAAAAAGGAGGTACAAATACATGGGGACATCAACACAGATAAAGTAATTTATACCTCTAGTTTTATTACATCTTATACTAGTGATTATGAGACAATAAGAAATATGCTAGTAAAATGGGTATTTATTGAGGAAGATGGCCATCTAAGGGACAGACTAAAAGAAAGACCTAGATTAATTACAAGAAGAGGTGCAAATATTGAGGCTCGGTTAGAACAAAAAAACACACATGGAAGGAACCCAGGAATGAAAAAATGTGGCATGTGCCATTATTGTGCCTTAATTAATGTAAGGGATAGTTTTGAAATAAGAGGTATTAAGTATAAGCTGGGAGGCAAATACAATTATTGCACAAAAGAGGTGGCATATTTGACCACCTGTCAAGATAGTCCTTCATACTATGTAGGGAAAATAGAGAGCACCTTGAAAGAAAAAGTATATGAGCATGAATATGCTATTAAGAAGCAAAAATTAACTAATGCTCTTGCCAACCATTATTAGTAATGAGGGCCATGAATTTAAATATATGGTAATAGAGCAAGTTTTGGTCAGCCCAAAGGGGGACCTTGGTCTTTGCAATTAGAGGAGAAAGAATTAAAATGGCAAATTATACTTAATGCATATGCATGGACCGGTCTGAATGAATATTCATCTGTCAATAGTGTACTTAAACATAGTCCCTTGAATAGATAGATTTAGTGCTTCTAGCATAGCATTATTACTGTCGTAGATAAGCAGGGGGTTCTCATGCTTTTACATGTATTGTTTTGCATGTTTTTGTGCACATTTTTTATATGTTTTTATATACTTTTTATGTTCTTTTCACTTGTGCATAGAAAAGGAACAATTACTTTGTATTGTTTGCAGGGGAGCAAGCCCACCTGCACCCCACACCCTCTGCTAATTATATGTACTTGTTCCAAGAATGCACAACAACAGGGTAAGGCCAAATTCCCTTACTCTGCTGTACCATGATCCCATTCAAAAGACTGCCACTGGAATCTCCATGGACATATGCTCACATGAACGTTCGTTTTTTTTTTTTTTACAGCATGAAGAGGCATCCACTCAAGCGAATGTTCACTCTTCCTCATTCTAATCATATATATCTATATTTATATATCTATGTATCTCTCTCTCTCTCTATACATATATATATATATGGGTCTACTTTCATAGACCGAACGCACGAATCACCGACACACATTTTCCCCACCCTAAACAACCGACAACACATCACACCGACAACTCAACATACCGAACACCAAAACACCGACACAAAAAACGCCAAATACACATTGCACACAACAACATATCCACTAACATTAACCTAAACCCTAACCCTAACGTCCGACACTACCGCACACTTACCCAACCCGCACCCTAACCCTAACTCACTTAACACACCCCTAAACCCCAACACCGTCACTATCGCACACTCACCCTACCTGCACCCTAACCCTAACTAACTTAACACACCCTAAAACATTCAGCCCATCACTATCGCACACTCACTCCACCCGCATTCTAACCCTAACACACTTAACACTACCCTACACAGCTCTACGTCACTTCCACACACTTACCTCACCGGAACCCTTAGTCCGACACCACCGCACACTCACATTTTCCACACACTATCCTAAAATCCCTCAGTATCGTACACTTACCTGTCCGCTCCCCAATACTACATCTGTCACTTTCGCACACTTACCGTATCGCGCTCACACGCTGCCGTTGTCGGTCTCTCAGCCGTCGGGATATCGCGTTTTCGGTAACCTACCTGTTCGGTCGTTCGCCTCGGTCTTCCGGGTGTCGGTAAAGTGGCGCTTCGGTCTATGAAAGTAGACCCATATATATATATATATATATATATATATATATATATATATATATATGTGTGTGTGTGTGATTGTGTGTGTGTGTGTGTGTGTGTGTGTGTGTGTGTGTGTGTATGTATATATATATATATATATATATATATATATATATATATATATATATATATATATATATGGGTTCACTACATAATCTCAAAATTTTTCAATACTGAATTTCAAAATCTCGAGACTATATAGCCAAAACCCCTAAATACCAAAAGACCAGAAGCGCGAAATTCAAAATCCCGATGTACCGAGATATTGAAGTAACACTTTTGGTGTTGCGGTTTGTGGATGGATAGGTGGAATTCAGGTAAGTATATATGTGTAAGTGTGTTGGTTAGGGGCTTTAGTGTGTGTTAGTGTATGTTGTGACTGTGATGTGTGTCTGTGTATGAGAGACTCTAAAATGTGTGGGTGTGAGTTTCCTTGTGTGTCTGTTTGTGCGATCTTGGAGTTAGTATATTTAAGTAGGGTGGTGTGGGTGGTGCAGCCCCCCCCCACATGGGGTATTCAGTGGGGCTTGCCCCCTTGCTTATCTGTAGTGTAGGATGATATGTTTGATTGTGGGGGGAAGTTGTATGTATGTGTATGTGTGTGCTGTATATGTGTCGTACATTCAGGATTTTGAATTTCGAGCTTCTGTTCTTTCGGTATTTAGGGGTTTTGGCTGTATTGTCTCAAGAGTTTGAAATTCGGTATTTCAAAATTTTGAGATTATGTAGTAAACCCATATATATATATATATATATCTATATATATATATATATATATATATATATATACAGAGAGAGAGAGAGATATAGATATATGGGTCTACTTTGACCCATAGAAATAACACTTCAGCAAAACTCAGTTTCGCTAGTCCAGTTTCACGAAAGTGCGTTTCTCCAGAAAGCACTTTCGCAAAGCTACATATCACGAAAGAATTAAAAAACAAAAAAACAAATACACTACAGTAAATTATGCAGGGGAGCAAGCCCCACTGTGCCCCCCACCCCCGCTACTAATATATACCAAACTCTGAGACAGCACTACAGTGAAGAAAAGGGAAAATTCCCTTAGCCCAACTGTAACTCGATCTCCAGCAACAATCTTGGTGATCTGTAGTTTTGCAAAAGTACATTTCCAGAGAAATGCACTTTCGTGAAAGCAGACTAGCACAACTGAGTTTCATTGAAATGTTATTTTGATGGGTCAAATTAGACCCATATTTATATATATATATATATATATATATATATATATATATATATATATATATATATATTTATGTGTGTGTGTGTGCGTGTATGTGTGTGTGTGCATGTATGGGTCCCCTACACATGATCGAAATTTCAGAAAGCTGATTCTCATATGGCCGAAATCATATGATTGACTTTTGAAATTTCAATCGTGCAGAGTGGCATCTCTGTATAGTGCAGATTGGGAAGATTTCCATCATAGTGCGATCTCAGAGTTGGTATATTTAAATTGCATGGGGTGTGGGGGGATGCAGCAACATGTAGGTAAGTTTTGTTTTGTTTTTTTTTTTACATGTTCGAAATTTCAAAATTTGAACATATGGTCTCGGCTGCAAGAGTTTTGGCTTTCTGAAATTTTGATCATGTATAATAGACTCATATATGCATATATTATGTAATTAAAATCCTTGGTTAGCACCATGGCCAAATAGAACTCTAAACTGCACACATTTATACATATATGGTTTACTATTGATATCCCAAAAATGCATACATCTTCCGGTCACATGATCGACTGAAATGCAAAATATGTAACAGCAAAAAAGTGGCCAAGTTGAAAATGAATACATCATCTGTAGTTTGATGTATTCAACATAGCAGGAGGAGATGTCAGTCACTCAAGCTATGCAGCTTATTGTACCATGACAGTCCACAGTCAACGGTACATGTATTTTACTGTTTTGTTGTGGGGAAAGCTTCCCTGCACCCCCTCCATGTCGGGGGCTGAGCCCCCCACACCCCCTGAAAATGATATATACGAGCTCTGAGATCACTCTACAGTGAGGAAATGGGTTAATACCCTGTTCCTCACTGAACTATGATCTCCGTTCACAATGCCAAACTCAGACAATAGAAGTACACAACCCATTCAATGTAGTGTAGTCAATGTTTTCTGGTTTGAACTTCTGCCCATTTGAAATGTGCCTTCCAACCACATGTCAGACAAGCACAGGCATTACGCTAATTCAATAGTAAATATATATATATATATATATATATATATATATATATATATATATATATAGGAAGGTGTTGGAATTTCTCCCAAACATTGGTGTAGGAGGGTTGGTGCCACTGCAAAAATTACTTTCCCTGGGATTCAATAAACTCTATGTAGGCTGTGTGCGAAGCGTACATGGAATTTACATGTTTGCGCAGTTATGCATGGTGTGTGGCAGTGTGCAATGCATATTAATGCTGTGTGGCACATGTAAGCTAGATTTCATGGCTAGCAATAATGTTGCTGACTAGAAAATCATTTAAGTGAACACGGATATCAATTCTTTTCAAGCAGAGCACCTACATTCCACAGCTGTGCGCAAAATACCATAACGATCGCCAGGGCTTCACAGATAAGTGTCAATCTGTTAGTGCAACACATCTGCACAAAGGCCAACATAATGCGGGGACATTAAACCAGGAATATGGACATATTTGACATAGATGTTGCATAAAAATATGTTAGAATGAAACTTAAATATACCTCTCAACCTGTTAGAGCAAGAATTCTGGACTAAGCCATAAATAATGGGGAGGGAAAGGCCCAAAAATAGGGACTGATGTTTAATATTGGTCTTCCAAACTTAGAAAGTAGATAGAATAATAGGCTGTACAGTAGCCTGCACTTCCTGAAGAGCATGATGTTTGAAACTTAAATATCTGTCATCAGTTTCTGACTTCAGTCTTCAATGACATGTCAATGATTTGCCAGCAAACCAAAATGTTATGAGGAAAAGATCAAAAATATGAGACAAAAACTGGAAATTCTGCACAAATCAGGACCGTTGAGAGCTATGAACTCAAATGTATGTAATATTGACTCCCATCAGTCCTGAGATCACCCCAGTGGTATGGCAGAAAGCCACAAATTTAATAAGGAACACATCTGGACATCCTTGGAATATCTGGACAGTTGAGAGGTATGAATGTGAAGTATATGGTCCAAACACGGTATAGGACAGTGTACCTACAGTGCAGAATATTCTGATATCCCAATCTTGTCATCATGTACTGAAGTTGTGTACATGATCTGTAATAGGATATGTACTGACATGTAAAATGAACATTCAGGGGAAGTGTGTGTATTGAACAGGGAAACACAAATGAATTGTAGGAATGAACACAGGGACAGAGGACAGGTGAAACTACCCAGGGTACAGCAGAGGAGGGCATGTCAATGAAAGATGGTTGTAGCAGCAACACCAGTCACATATCTATATGGTACAGTAGGGACTGTGCAGTGAAAATGTGTTTTATGTGACTGTCGCACAATGTGACATAACATTGAGGAGGATCTCTCTGTGAGATAAGCATCCATGAATAATGCAGAGGACATCTATTGGGGTCTGACATGCAATTAAGGTAGGGTGCATATCGTGAAACTGTGCAAACTGATATGCTTGAATATGAGTGTACTCTTAGCAGAGGTCTCCAGCAAAGTGGGCACAGGTGAAAGCTCATGAAAAACATTATAAAAACCAGCCACAGTCATGGACAATATTAGAAGAATAACACCAGCAATCACATGTCTCTGACATAATATATGCAATTTACTGTGATAGGAGATTAGTCTGCACACACACACACACACACACACACACACACACACACACACACACACACACTTGAACAGCTATTATGATACACACACACATACACACTCACACACACGCACACACACACACACACACACACACACACACACACACACACACACACACACACACACACACACACACACACACACACACACACAGTTGACTGGGGTAAGACTAGAACCCCTACCTAAGTACACAGACAACAGAACTCAGTACTTTATACAAGTACCACTGCACAAGTCTGACATGGAGTGTGTCAGACAACACTTTATAGCTGATGACATCTGCAGTGTCTATTGAGGAGAATATAACAGTGTCCCACATGCTGGTAAAAATGCTGTCTGTAATGTCAAGCAAGGGCTCTCTCTCACACACACACACACACACACACACACACACACACACACACACACACACACACACACACTCTCTCTCTCTCTCTCTCTCTCACTCTCTGAGTTGACTGCAGTGTGAACAGATCCCCTACCTGTCTAATTCCACAGACTACAGAACCCAGTATTTAGCTTCAGCTCCATGGTACAAGTTTGACTTTTACAAGAGTGCAGATGAACTTATAGTAGATGACATCAGCAGGCCATATGGGAGGCAAGATGTTGGGTGGGTTGTATGAAACGGAGTTAAAAGCATCTGCAAGAATTAAAATAATATCAATTCATGGTATTGGAGGAGTAACTGTAGGATACGTATGTCTGATCTTCTGTCTAGACACAGACATAGACACACACACACACACACACACACACACACACACACACACACACACACACACACACACACACACACACACACACACACACACACACACATACACACACACACACACACACACACACACACACACACACACACACACACACACACACACACACACACACACTTGACTGCAGTGAGAACAGAACCACTGCCTATCTAATTACACAGACTACAGACCACAGTACTTTACACCAGCAGATGACACAAGCCTGACTTGTGAAAGCAAAAAATACAATGCAAAGTGGAAAACTGGATATATACAAACCTTGATTTTATTATTAACACTTTTGCTTAAACTTTTCCAAACTTCTTCAAATCTAACTCAAAACTGCATGCAACCACTTTTTCCTCATCAAATGACTCACCAGTCCCCACTAGAGTCTCTAGATCTTAAAGATACCATGACCAAATAATCCATTAAAAACAATAAACTACCTTGAAGCTGCTTTTTAAATAGCAGAAGACATTACAAAAGTAGAACAGCAAAAGAAAGTGCCTGGCATTCATTCCATGCATGTCATGTTATGATCATTTCCAGCAATTAAATTATTACTTTATTATAAAAGTGTAAGAATCATTGTAGCTATTTTTCCCATTTCATTATAAAATTACTGTTAAAATACTACAAAAAATGCTAACAGAGATGAGTATGCAAGAGGAATAGCATACCCAAAGCCTCCAAAGAGCCAACAGTGGGATAGAAAAAAATCATGTTTCTGATGTGTTAATGCTTCTGAATATTTCCAAGCCCAGATGGAAACTGATCAGCAGATACAAAATGAGCATGGTTTTGTTAATGACAACCAGCAGTCATTTAATATCAACGATCAACACCAGTTTCCTTAAGATACTCTGAAGGATTAGAGAAAGGAACCAAAGAGCAAGGACTGGTGAGAATTTTAATGACCAGGATTTTTATACACATTCACGGAGGAGTCACTGAAAGGGGCCAAAGCAGAACTGGCCTTGATGAAGCAGGTAGGTCAGTAACAATTACCAGAACAGGAGCAACTAGAGATAGGTTATGTAATAACTTGCAGCAACAAGGCCCATCATTGGCTTTGAGTAAACATGGGGACTTTAAAATGCACAATTTTTCACAGACTTTGGTTGATTCTAGCATGCCTGATTTTCTTAGCAAAGGACTGTGTTTTGTTCCTTTGTCTAGGACAAATATTGCAACAGTTGTTATTTGCCTAAAACTTTATTTACGTAAGCTTAATTTTAAATTACTATTTGAAAGTGATACCACAATGTTTGCAGACGCACATATACCTAGCACATTCAACCCAGCCCTCCACCCTGCTCTAATGATGTATGAGAAAATATGTGAACTTGACTTTCGACACGTTGCACAAAAGCAACAAGGGTGCAGATAATTTAACAGGTAATGCTAGGTAAAGGAACTATTAGCATATCTCAAAGTGCAGAATGTCAGAGTTATGAAACCGGAGAAGGGGGTGGGTTAGTAATTATGGATGCGCATGAATACAATAACAGAATGGCAAAATTTTGGAAATGAATACATATGAAGAAGTTTCCAAAACTCAAGTTAATGGAGTCTACAAAAGTATAATAGTGGCCCTGCAGGACATGTTTCTTGAATGATTTATTGATATTAACTTGTATAACTATCTCTCTGAATGAACCCTCTATGCATTCCATAGTCAATGGGCGCAATTATGTCACTTATGCCTTTGCTAAGTATCTGGATCTTAAGTTAAAATTGCTTTTCCAACAAGAAACACAAACATGCAAAGTCTCATGGAATTTTTTGAAACTGTCAAATGAAGTAGAGTACAATGATGCCTATTTGTTTCTTACTATTGATGTGAAATACCCTTTTTCAGTGATGCCACAACAGTTGGGTATTGACTAGGTCAGTGAATTTTTATTTGAAAAAGCTGTACCACAATCAGAAATTAATTTATATGTGGACCTGTTTGAGCTTGAACTACAAATCAACTACACATAGTTTAAGGGAAGGTATTTTTTACAGAAAGTAGGGGTGGCCATGGGGTCACCATGTGGCACCATTTTTGCAAATTTGGTCATGGCCCGGTGAGAAAGGAAATATGTTTTAAATAGGCATGAATATAAAGAAAAAATGCCCCTGTATTTAAGATACCTGGATGACATCTTTATTTTGTAGGGAGGTGATGAAAATGACTTAAAAGAATTTGTTAATTATTTAAATGGCATTACTGATTTTTTTACTTTTACATATGAAATGAATAACACTGTTATTTCTTATTTAGATGTAAACATGCATAAAGATCAATATGCTAAAAGAGTTATTCTAAAATACATAGGAAGGAAACATATTCCAACTCGTTTTTGTATTATGACAGTGCACATCCTGCCGATCAAAAGAGATCAGTTGTCAAGGGACAACTGGTCCGTGCAGCCAAAACAGTCACATTAGATGAAGAGTTTCAAATAGAATGAGACAACCTGAAAAGAATGTTTAAAACTAGGGGTTATCCATATAGATTGTTGACAGAATTGGTTGGAGAGGTTTCCCATAAAAGAAAACGTGGCTACTTTTTGCCAATATTAAATAATGAAAAAAAGGAGGTACATATACATGGGGACATCAACACAGATAAAGTAACTTATACCTCTAGTTTTATTACATCTTATACTAGTGATTATGAGACAATAAGAAATATGGTAATAAAAAGTGGGTATTTATTGAGGAAGATGGCCATCTAAGGGACAGACTAAAAGAAAGACCTAGATTAATTACAAGAAGAGGTGCAAATATTGAGGCTCGGTTAGAACAAAAAGCAAAAAGCACAAATGGAAGGAACCCAGGAATGAAAAAATGTGGCATGTGCCATTATTGCGCCTTAATTAATGTAAGGGATAGTTTTGAGATAAGAGGTATTAAGTATAAGCTGGGAGGCAAATACAACTATTGCACAAAAGAGGTGGTATATCTGACCACCTGTCAAGATAGTCCTTCATACTATGTAGTGAAAATAGAGAGCACCTTGAAAGAAAGAGTATATGAGCATGAATATGCTATTAAGAAGCAAAAATTAACTAATGCTCTAGCCAACCATTATTAGTAATGAGGGCCATCAATTTAAATATATCGTAATAGAGCAAGTTTTGGTCAGCCCAAGGGGAGACCTTGGTCTTTGCAATTAGAGGAGAAAGAATTAAAATGGCAAATTATGCTTACTGCATATGCATGGACCAGTCTGAACGAATATTCATCTGTCAATAGTGTGCTTAAACATAGTGCCTTGAATAGATAGATTTAGTACTTCTAGCATAGCATTATTACTGTCGTAGATAAGCAGGGGGTTCTCATGCTTTTGCATGTATTGTTTTGCATTTTTTTTGCACATTTTTTATATATTTTTATATACTTTTTATGTTCTTTTCACTTGTGCATAGAAAAGCCATCTAGATGAATCACATTGGGTGCAAAGTCTTAAATATACTACATTAGTTGTGTTGCTGTTAAAACTCTGTCTGCAGGGAATGGGAGACCTTCGTGTTGGGATCTTAAATGAGCAGCCTATAGGAATGTATTTGTAGCAGCAGCAATGTCCACAAGCATAAGTGCTCAGTGAGCCCATGGAGGGGATGTCATTGGTGGAAGGTTCTTTTTCGAGGATCACTTTAAGAGTTTTAACTGCAACATGACCAATGTAGTATATTTAAGTGTTTGCACCCAATGTGATTCATTTTATGTTGGGAAAACAGGTCTATATTATAACATCAAAGTTCAAAAACTTTGAATGTTATAAAATTGAACCCTTTAGAGCAAAAGCTGACAATAGCAAAGCCTCGGAACATCGAAATTTTACCTAGGGTAAGATTTTGGTGGTTCATGGCTTTGCTATTTACAGCAGTGTGGTGTGATGGTTACAGACCGGGTTTAGGGAAGTGAGTGAACGAAGGTTACGGATGGGGTTCAGGTAAGTGTGGTGCGATGGTTACGGACCAGGTTAAGGTAAGTGAGCGAACAGACTGGGGTAAGGTGAGTGTGTGGTAGTTAGGGACCTTAGGATTAGGGTTGGGTTAAGGTAAGTAGGTAGTTAGTGGTGTATGTGTGGTTTAGTGTAGGGTTTCATGAAGTGTATGTGTGTGGATTATTTATTTTGGTGTGCTAGAGATGTGTATGTTTGTCAGAACAGCAAATTTTTCCCTGGGAAAAAAAATGCTATTCTGACTGTTCGGTTTTCTGGTGTTTCGATTGAATGGGATCAATATTATAACATTCAATGTTTTCAAACTTTGATGTTATAATATAGACCCGGGAAAACCTCCCACAAGTTAAGCGACAGAATTAAGGAATACTGTCAGGCAATACCGCACTCAGATCTTACCAGTACATTAGCTAGGCATAGCACAGTCTGTCGTAATTTCACTGAATTCAGTTTTCTAGTGCTGGAAAAGATAACCTCATTCCATGGGGATACGAATCCCTTACTTGAAGTAAGGGGAACTAAACTGGCAACTGAAACTCGAAGCAGATATGCCCCCTGGATTAGATGGCAATCTAAACATTAACTGCATACTTAGATGGAATAGGTAGGCGGATATTCTAAGTCACACACCTGTGAACTTGTCAATCGCTTACAAACCTTTTAATCTGCATGTCTCTTCCTGTTAAGTAGATTTCTGATGAAGTTCAAATAATAATAAATGAATGAAAGTGCTTAAATCTTCATTAACGTGCGGAGTGGTTTTCTTCCTCATAGTGCACTAAGATTTTCTTTAGTGTTAGTTTTCCAGTTTCTTAGTTGTGTATTTTATCTGTTATATAGTATTGTATTTTATTTACATGTTTATTTATTTATTTTTACAAACAACATATCAGGCTTAATAAAACCATTTAAAAATGTAACTTTGGTTGCAAAGTGGGACATAAATGCAAAAAGGTTTTTTGCTCTGTAGAAATGCTGAAGCAGTGACATTCCCTCTTTACCTGGATTGCAGATTTCAATCTCATTATATTTTTTATACATTTCTCAGATGTAATCAGTTAGTGAACATTTCAAAATCTATGCAAAATGATATAACATAACACAGAAATATCATTCTGTAGCAATGACACAAATATTTATTTGTTTAATTATTTCCATCTGCTTACTGGAAAAGCCTAATTGGGCAAAGACCCTTATTAGTGGAGGTCCATGGAAAAAAGTTCCACATTACTTACATTTTCGCAGTAAGTTAGCATGCTTTAACAACAAAAATACACAACATAACACTGATGTATATATAATTTATCAGGTGATCTACATATTAATTAAGTAACATAGTAGACATAACATATAAGCTTACTCACATCTGTAGAACATTCAGCATTTTACTACATTGCTTGTAGATTCCTTTCAATTCCGCTGAAACTTGTAACCATGAGAAAAAAGTGTGAAGGACTTTATATTAGTTTAGTTTGACTCCATAAGGAGGTGATCTAATAATGCAGTCAATACAAGAGCAGGACTAATCTGTTGTTAGGTGTGTTTTCATTAATATAGTAAATTGTAGGTGGGATAAGACTTTTGAGTAAGTGGGCTTAGTAATGGAGTTGTTACAAGTGCAGTACCTTTTAGTTAATAGGCATGTTTTCAATGAGATTTTATAGAAAGGATAAGATATTTCTGATAACTAATGGGATCAGGTTCCAACGTTTAGCAACATATCCAGAGTACGGATCATCACTACCATGATTTCTGAGTGAACACTAGCCTGGTGATTGAGAAAGAAACCCAGCATTGGTGAGAAGAGCTGAAGCAAAACATTGCCTTTTGCAGGATGCAGCAATTTGTGATTCAACGACATATTAGCCACAAGGAAGAAAGACCTCATCATTGGCTAATTTTTATTTCTCTGAATCACCCTTAACTACCATGAGTGCAAATCAACACTTTCCTGTGGTAGTTAACACTGGAGGTTCATACATCTCATTGACACAGGTACCCCCCATTCACCCCCCCCACACACACACACACATTGACATAGCTTTTATCTGTCCCAGAGTTGACAGAATGACCCCGTGCCTCTTTTTATTTTATTTTTTTGTATCTGCCTTTATAAATCACAGATTCTTAGTCAATAATGTCAGATGTTAGAGTTCCAGTCTTCTTACTGCTCATGATATGCATAGTGATACTAGAGCTGTTTCTATAATACCTTTTAAATTAGTCCAAGTAATACTATACAAATTCTCTCTGGTGTTGCTTAGTGTTCCTCTCAGTTTGTAGTGTAGCCTCTCCCTATAAGAAGACACTCCTGTTGTTGCCTCTTGCAGGTGGCCTGTCCCTCGTACCTCACAGACTGTTGCAATCACTGATTATTGCCAGACATTAGAGTTTCATACTTCTCACCATGTAAAATAACAAAGTGTCTAGTTATAGGGCAGAGGATTAATACCCCTTGTGTGAGGTGTGGGGGGTGCAGGGTTTGAATGTTTTAGTATGGTTAGGATACAGTATGTTGAGTATCCTGCTGTTTGATGTTCCTCCCAACCCACGTTTCTTTCTTTTTTTTGTCTTTTTACATGGTTTTAGGGCATGATATGCAGAGTACCTTGGTGCCTAGTATTCACCCTCCACTCTGACCCATGTTGTTTTTTTAAGTGCCTTTAAGGTACAATATGAAAAGTATTCTTGGTGTCTAGTGCCCCAAACCCTAATATTGTAGGATTTGATTTTTAGTCTAGAGGATTGATGAGTAATGATATCACCCCCCTCTACAATACACACACACACACACACTCTCTTATCCTACATATCCCCATTTCTAAGCCCTCTATTGTGACCTCCCAAGCAGACACCCACTGAATCATACACTCACACATGTAGCCCTCTGTACACCCTCTGACACTACATGTGCACTAAACTCCCAGGTACTTACTTCTACTGCGATGGGTGAACACAGGCTTTTGGCCATGTTCGTTATCATGAATGGCCACATTACTTTATGCAGGAATAGCTCGGATGCATAAATGTCATACCACAGGCATTTGTGCGTAAAATCACATGGCTAAGTAGCATATGCGTCTCCTCTAGAATACCTCATTAGCTAAAACACTACGGTTGGGTTGTTTCTGAATAAGGAATTGGTACAGCAAAATACAGAACTCAACATTTTTGAATCAGCCTTGTAGTGTTGGCACAGTGAGAGCAGTTCTCTGTGGGTGTGTACTTTTTTAATAAGTGACTGGTGACAGGGCATCTATCTGGGGTATAAAAGATACTGTATGATGTTGCCAGTCTTATGGGGGTAAAAGCTGATAGATTAGTTAGCTCCAACTAGTTTCTGTGAGCACTATATATTTATTTGTTTATATATTTATTTATCCATTTGTTAACTGAATGGGTTACTTTAAGCTCACTTAGTAATTCCTTGTCAATTAATCTAGTGAGAAATTTATTGGAACCAAAATTATTTGTTAGTTGTTTTAGCACTTTCCAGAGCAACCTTGGTTGTCCTGCTTGGAGTATGTTGATTTGCCTGAATTGATGGCTGTTTGTCATTTACCTTTTAAGGATTTTGAATGTTTGCAATTTTTTTGCATGTTTACTGGGTCTTCTTTCCAGGTGTGCTACACAATGGGCCGGATTCACGAAGGCTTACACGGAGTCTAAGAGTAGTGTAAGACTCCATGTAGCCTTCGCGATCCAGGAACAGCCCAAAGTCCGTGTAAGAGTTAGTCTAACACGGCTCTTACACGGAGTGGGCGTGGCTAAGCTAATCAGCCCACTTGCAGCCGAATAGCATGCAAATGAGGCTGATTAGCGATCCAGGAAGCCAAGAACAGCCCGTGTAAGAGCCGTGTTAGCTGCAGAAATGTACTCAGTTGACAACTGAGTACGTTTCTGCAAACACGGCAATGGAGCCATGTCAGCTCCAAATAAAGGGTGCATATGTTATAGGCAGCATGCCAATGGCCAAATATGTGGCCATTGGCAATGCAAACCCATGCAAAAAATTTTAAAATATTTTTTTTTTTTCGCAATTGCCGATGTGTAAACCAGCGCAGCCCCATGCAAGCGGGCTGCGCTGCATAAACATGAAAACGAAGGTTTTAAACCTACAAATGTAGGTTTTATGCAATATATGGAATGTCAATGGAGGGACCAGCATAGGAAAACCAACATGGCCACCGTGTAGTGGTTGCCAAGGGGGGAAGCCAAGTGTAAGAGATGTAACTAAGCATTAGTAGGCAATCTGATGCAAATTAGGGTAAGGATACTGAATACCACTGTCACATAGTAAATGAGCACAGTCTGAGTAGTGTAAGAGTTACAGAAGGGGGAGGAACAGAGTAGGAGATAGGTGACATCACAGGGGGGAATGGTAGAAAGGGATAGAAGTCATTGGAAGGTAGAGTTACATGACAGATGTCAGAGAGATATCAAGGAAGGAGGTGTGCCCCCAAGTAAACATGAGAAAGCCAAGAAATGGAAGGTGTACACTGTTGCCTACACCAAGGTTTCTTGTTGGGCGATGTATCTTTCGTGTGCGCGCCGTGAAGCGCGAGTAAGACGGTGTGCGCGCGTGTAAGGCAGTGTGCGCGCGTGTAAGGCAGTGTGCGTGCGTGTAAGGCAGACTAAGCATGTGGGAGTGTGTTGGGAGCTGTTTAACACCGTTTGCGCGGGCGTGCACGCATTTAAAACTGAATAAGCAGATTTTGAACTGTGTAAGTGTGTGTGCGCGCGTGTAAGCCACTGTGAGCATGTTTCTGCTGGTTTGCACATGGCCCCACCCTGAGGAAACAGAAAGGAAAAAGGAAACAACAGATGTACTAGGAAGTTAGCAGGGAATACTGCTGGAGCTAGCAGGTGAAAACAATTAGATGCAGGCAATTACACAGGCAGAATAGTAGGCCAGCCCAGCACTTAAAACACTGCAAACAGCAGTGTAGAATGTTTCTCTCAAGAGACACTGCAAGACAGGAGTTAAGTTATCAGAAGTGAAAACTGAAAAAGCTGAACTCAGAGCAGAAATGTTAGGGGCTACCATAGCTGTCATAATGAGACATAGGCGACTTGCTGAGGGTGGTGACAATGCAGATGGTGCCAGGCAACCCGCAGTGAGGAGGTGGACAAGTGTGTACAGGCCCAGGGTCACCTACCACCGGTTACATGAGCTGGAGATAGTAGAGCTATAGAGTGGACAGAGACCTCCTGCAGCAAATAGTGGAGCTGTGCAGGCCACGCCTCACACACAGAACCAACAGAGGGGAACCCATCCCAGTGGAAACCAAGGTATGTGTTGGCCTAAGAATACTAGCAACAGGTACCTTCCAGAGACCAACTGGCGATATGATGGGGATATCACAGGCATCAGCTTCCAGGGTACTGCACCAGTTCCTGGATGCCATGTCAGCACATGTCGGTGATCATGTATACTTCCCCAATGCCCGTGAGGTATTGGCCAGCAACATGCGTCTCTTCCAACAAATAGCGGAATACCCTGAGGTACTGGGTGCCATAGACTGCACGCACATACGCATCAAAGCACCAGCAGGAGAGCAGGGTAGGGCCTACATAAACCGCAAGGGCTTCCCCTCCATCAACTGCCAGGTCGTGTGTGATGCCCAGGGCATAATAATGAATGTGTGTGCCGGCTGTCCTGGGAGCTACCATGATTCCCACATCTGGCATTTGACGCAGCTGTACCAGACATTTGCCAATGGGGACATCCCACACGGACACCTAGTGGGGATGCAGGATATGCACTGGAGCCGTGGCTGATGACACCCATCAGAAATGCACACACACCTGAACAGGAACGCCATAATGAGGCACACGCACAAACACGTAATGTAATAGGCGTGTGTTTGGGCTGCTCAAGTCATGGTTCCGGTGTCTGGACACATCTGGTGGAGCCTTGCAGTACACACCAACTACATGTACCCAAATTGTCATGGTATGTGCTATGCTACATAATATGATCATGCGAAAACAGCTGCAGCAGGATCACCATAGGGCTGGGCCAAACAGCCCCCCACCATCGCCAAGGCCACCACAGGCACAGCGTGACTCGGAGGAGGAACAACCTGAGCCTGCCCCAGTAGGCAGAAGGAGGCGTGCCCAGTATGCCCTGGCTTTGGCAAAGAGGCAACGCATAGCACATACATTGGCTCAGTAGGAACCTTGGGAATGATACCCCTCCGACTCACCATATAGTAACAGGGATGCCTAATGTGACACAACCTGCTCACAAACATGTACAGGGAAGTGTAATATGTGCATCTGACAGAGGCAGCCCTGCAGCACCACCTGAGGCATGAATGCTGTGTGTCAAGTAATGTAACACCAAGTACCATATGCACACCTGAGGACCCGTCTAACATCCTACCCTCAACAAGCAGCATGCCACAGCAGGAGAACGAGATGATGAAGTGCAACAATTAACGAAGTAATGCAGGTAGGCAAAGGGGACGAACTGTGTGCCAGTCTGGGATGACATGCTGAGCATGACATGATGCACCACCTGCCAGGACTGGCATGCACCTATCAGTGCAGGCCGTATGGATACTGGCAAAGGCTGTTGTCATGCACAGTGTGCCCTGAATAGGAAGGCGCAAAACACAAACCTATCTCCATAGGTACCAGAAGGGATAAGAATCAGATAAGGGATAAGGTCAAACAGCAAGATGCATGCAGACTAAGCCCACCCAGTATGGAGAATGTTGATAACTGTGCTGTAACAGAATACTGAGGCAAGGCTCACAACAGCACCCTAACACCACCAGGTTACACCTCATACTGTACTGTACATCCTCAACACTTGGAACAAGCTACAAAAGGAGGGCGACCAGCAAGAATTGTCAAGGATAACCACACCCCCATGTTGGTACCACCACAAAAAGCAGCATGGACTAGCCATACTCAAGTAACAGTGGCTAAAACCGCCCACCAGTGTATAGCCTGCTACAGAGTACTGGCCCAACACCAGGAACTGCATCGCGCCCATGCTGGAATACATGAATATATCAAGTCCTCCAAACCACATTATTTTGGGTGACTGCAAATACCCAGACACATATAGACTGGGAGCATTATACCAGCTGCAACAGTGTAGGACAAAAGGTCATTGAATCCACAAACCAAAAGGCCCAGGAACAACGTAGCACACCCACAAGAGGGGCAAGCATACTGGATGTGATAATCAGCAACATGGGTACGGGATGTCAAGATGAGAAGTGTATTGCACACTGGTAACACCAGACCATATAGTAATCACACTGGATATACAAATCCTGACCACAGTCCCTGTCCGGGAAATCACAGTGGAAAACATGTGCTAAGCATTATTTGCACACCTCCAAAATGATGTGGAAGCCATGAAAGGTCCCGTGCAGGTGCAAAATATGGGCCACGCCTCAGAACCTGCAAGACAGTCACTCCATGAACACCGCCAGGAATGCTTGGATTATGCAGTCCCAAATTAAAACAAGACACAGTGCCTAAATCTGGCATGGTGGACACCAGCCATAACCAAAACATGCAAGAGAAAGATGAAGCTACTACATGATAGAGCAAGCATGAACAATGACGTAATTACTGATCAGTAGTATGGCAATATAATCTGTCCACACATGCAATCCAGTAAGGCCAGGCACAACAAGTGGAATCTGTGAATCCTGAGGCAATGTTACACCTGCCCCAAGTACACAGACAACCACCAACTCCACCCAAGAAATACAAATATATGTGAGAGATGCAACCATCCATCCAAACCGGAGGCAGAGCTCCCCCAACTCAGTACACCCAAAACAAGTCAGTAGGAGAAGGTAACCACACACACCACAAACACATACCCACATAGACCTACCACAACTGCAAACCAAACACATAAACACAGAAATACATTCCCAGAGGCAGAAATCACACACACAGCACACCAACAGAGGCCAATAAAGCAGACACCCAATGAAACAGCCTCCAAACATAGCACATGCAACACATAGCACACAAAGCTGGTGTGCCAAACAGTCACAGGCCAGAAGGAGAAACAACATGCCTGATACAGTTGTAATAGGTGACTCCATAGTCAGACACACTGCTGTCCCGCACAGCAGACTGAACAAAGGAAAGGGTACAGTAAGCTGCCTGTAGGCCGCCACAATATGCCACATAACAGAAATATGAAGGTCACTCCAAAGCAAACAGAAATATGATGCAGTCATAGTCCATGCTGGTGTGAATGACCCGAGATGTACTTCCCTAGACTACATGTAAAGAGACACAGATGAGCTATCCGATTATGTAGTCCAGGCTGGTATGACACTCACCGTTTGCAGCAATCTACCCTTACCAAGAATAATGCCACAGTAGAAACATGGAATGATCAGTCATAGCAAGTAGCACACTTACTGGTGTCAGTCCAAGGGGATCCAATGTCTGTCAGGTTGGGATGTCATGCTTGACAAGCCATGCAGCTGCCCTTGGGATGGCCTGCACCCGTTACCCCTGGGCGTCTGAATAGTGGATAAGGCCTTGGCCACCTCCACACAGCCTTTTGTAGGCAAGGCTGAAAAGACTGACCCACCACCCGAGAAAACATAAGTGGGAAGAAACATAAGGGAAATGCTGACCGATGCCAGATGTGTACACCCCAATATGCATGCTCCCCAGAATAGAGAACATCGATGTCTGTGCAGTGACAGAAACCTGCTGCAAGGCTCCTGACAGCACACCAGCACTACCAGGTTATACCATGTACCATGTGTCATGGCCCCAAAACCTGGAACACTACATAAAAGGAGGTGAGTAACCATAGGCAGCACAGACACCCATATGTCCAGGTAACTGACAATGCACAAGGCAGTGGAGTTCACCCACGTGCAACTAACTGTAGGCACGACTGCTGTGCAGTCTGTAGTATGCTACAGACCGCACTCTCACACACAATAACCCCCCCCCAACCGTCCTGAAGACACTGGACGGTATGAATGTCCCACCAAATACCAAACAAGGTACCACGAAATACCACATAGGTGGTAAACCATTATGTATGGAAGGAGTAACCAGGGACCAAGGGACACAAGTGAACAGTAACCTGTTATGTGACACCCACATTGCCAATGTGGCTAGGAAGACTGTCTACATGTGACACTGTATTAGGAAAGGAGTCACATCTATGGCAACAGAGGCCACTGTGCCCCTATACTTTATCCCAATCACACCCATAATCCAGTACAATGCCTCATATGGGATCTACCTTACCTGACACCTGCAGCAGTTAGGAAGACTGCAAAGGTACCTCACCAAGAGGATAAAGTGTCATACATATATGTCATATGCTGCTAGGCTGTAGACACCCCAGCTGACTCCAGTCGCAGACTGCCCACACAGAGGCATTGCATGCCTGTTGTAGGAGGCCATGCCCAACACAGGAGTAATGGACATGCTCCACCCCAGACAACACATATCCATTGGAGCTGCGAGAGTGAGAGATGTCAACCCCAACACATAATGAAATAGGATGTGCCGGTGGGACAGATACATAATCCAGAGGCTCCACACACCCTGGACCAGAATCCCACCCCATGTTAGGCAGAGCCCCTCACTGACACTGTTCAACAGGAATCTTGCCAAGTGGATGGATGATTGTAGAGTTACAGTGGGGGTCTTCACTGTGTCATGTCCAGACAGAGGCACAGCTAAGCAAATAATACATGGCCATAATATCCAGATAGCAAGGGGTCTCAAAAGCCACACACACTCTGGCTAGCCTAACAAATGCCCAGGGTGGATAGCCTAGTATGAACCTATGAACCTATGTAGATACAAATTGTGCAGGACATGAAGGATAATCCCAAGGCTTACACAACTGATGGTAGGAGCCATGTTGTGAATTCACAGATATGGACTGAATCACACAAATACCACAAACACACACACATATTGCCAACATACATCCCGACAGGTGCAGTGCAAACCCCTACACCCCCATGTATGCAGAATATCTATCCCAGCAGACTGCTGGCCCCCTGACATAGCAGATGCTGAGGTAACAGACAACATCTCCAAAGCAAAACACACAGCAGCAATGGTATGAGATGGTGACCTGGGCGTAGTTCAACATGGAGTCTAAGATGAATGGAATGCCACACCACACTACTGCTCAATGTCAGCCGTACCACAGAATATGTACCCAAAGAGCAGTGTACAACAACAGTGGTCCTTCTCAACAAAGGTGTTGCCTGAATGGATACTGAACAGTACTACCCCAGAATCCTGAGAAGCCCAGATTGCACAGCTATGGAAAGGAGCAGCATGTACCACAGAAATATGGATGTTGGGGACCTACTGACACCGGACCCAACCCAGTGTGGCCTCCTCAAGTGCAGATCCTGCCCCTAACCATGTTGGACTCAATTGAAACAGTCATTAAGGTCATTGATGAGGGCAATGTGCTCCACACAGTGTATCTGGACCTTGCAAAGGCGTTTATACAATACCCTACATGTTCAGTATAGATAGGCTCACCAGTGTAAATATAAACCCACATGTCAGTAGAGGGGTTGCAAACCAGACCAAGGACAGAACAGACATGGTCAGACATGCTTCAGCCATGTCAGACTACAAACCAGATATAACTGGCATCCCACAAGGCTTGGACCTGGTATCTCCCTCGACTGGTATATATGTCCCATAGGTACAGGCAAACATGGAAGGACTGTGTCCTAACATGTTTGCAGAGGACTACAAACCGCTCACCACATATGATCCACCAGCTGACACATGCATCCCACAAAGGGCCACATACAAACAGACAACTGGTGCCATAGCTATGTCAGCAAGCTAAGTGCAGAAATGTGTATAGTCAACCCCGTGGATATACAGTAAGTGCCCACCAATTACCACATAGGTGTTAACCCATTATGTAGTTAACATGTAATGAGAGACCTGGGGACACAGGGTGATAGATATCCTGCACTGGACAAACATGTGCTGTAGTGTTTACAGAAACATACCATATACCCACCTAATCATGAAGGATGTCAGATCTACATAAGGGGAGGTCATTGTGGCTCTGCAGTCCTCCTGCATCAGTGGTACAATCGACTACAATAGCCCCTGTGGGATGTACCTCAGCAGACACCTCCATCAACTGTAAAGTCCCCAACAGTACCTCATAAGGAGTATCAGTCAGCCTACACACATGCCATGTGTTGCCTGTGTTGCTGGCATCAATAAAAATGCTGCACATAGTACAATCTGAATGGCAGTGAGCTATGCACATGACAGACCTGAACCCCAGCACTGACTTACATAGGACAGGCTGTACTGTGTGATCCATAACACAGAAGCCACCCCCACCCATGAGTGAACCCTCAGCACAGGCTACCCATAGAGTCACTTATCAATCTTCCTCAATAGGAATCCTGATGGGTGGACGGGAGATGGTAGGTTTATCCTGGGTATCACTGTCATGTCACAGGTAGACAGAGGCACAGTATACCAACCATGACATTGGTCATGGCAAACTCCCTTACAATGTGTGTTGAAGGACAAACACACTCTCCAACTTGCATTAGCCATGGACTAGGGCACATCGCTAGTGTTTGCAATTGTACACCTATGTTGTGGGATACACTAACAATGTTGGGCAAGCCTGGTGTAAGTAGTGCATATCTGAACAGAATGCAACATGGTCAGATGTACACAACTGGCCCCAACCAGGCTGTTGTGCCCATGATCAAAATGTAAAGCAGTGATAGCAGTAAAGCCCAGGTTACTGTCCACCACAGTCAAAGTACTGCCAGTACACTATACAGTACTACAGTGTTAGGTCAGTGTGAAAGGATGTTGACGACTGCATGCAAAGTATCCCATGCAAACACTGCAGGCACAGTATAATCCTGTTGTGTTCACACACAAAGCAGTTGTACAGTAACTACACAATATGACACACAACCCACAACCATGAACGGGTGATAGTTTGTGAAGTTCACACACATCCACAAATGTGGTGGGCTGCAGAGTCCAACATATGGAATGCTCACACTGGGCATGCTCACACACTTTGACAACATGCCATGGGAAGGCTGAACTGGGCATGCTCACACACTTAGTTTGTGAAGATCACACACATCCACAAATGTGGTGGTCTGCAGAGTCCAACATATGGAATAATCACACTGGGCATGCTCACACACTTTGACAACATGCCATGGGAAGGCTGAACTGGGCATGCTCACACACTTAGTCCACATCTTGGTTTAGCAGTGGGACACACATATCTGGTATTGTTATGTGTTATGCCAGGAACCAACCACATTACAGCAGTCTGCCCAGTGCACACAGTTAAATGACTACAGAGACATACGTGATATAGTGGATCCCTCCCATATGCAAACAGTTTCCACAGATGCAGAGGTTGTTCATACCAACAGGGAATGCTATGGCAATAAAGATATGCAAACAGTCTATCAGCAACAAATAATGTGCATTTGACAATTAAACATAATGGTGTAGAGGTCAACACTAGGCTGTTTGCCCTAGGGAATGACAGCTTAGCCATAGTGTGCTTGGTGTCTGCTTCCCCACAGGATGCACATTCCCCTTTCCAAACACAGATGATGTCAGCACCCTAGAAGTACAGCAGGAGAAATGAAACTTCCCAGTAATCCGAATAGCGCTCTCTGCTAATGCGGCCGTCTCAAATGTCATGACATAGTTAGATAGGGGTTCAAATCCTGCAAGTGCTCAGTGTGCGTGTGTGTGAGGTTGGCGTGTGTGTAAGTTTGCATGAGGGAAATGTCCCTTTTGGAAAATAGGAAAAGACACTCAGGATGCACATTCCCTTTCTAAACACTGCTGATGTCAGCACCCTATAAGTAGAGCAGGAGAAAGGAAACCTCCCAGTAATGCGAATAGCACGCTCTGCTAATGCGTCCGTCTCAAATGTCATAAAATAACTAGGTAGGGGTTTGATTCCTGTGAATGGCAAGTGTGTGTGTTTGTCTGAGGGGGGTTAGTGTGTGAGGGAAATGTCCCTTTTGGAAACTGGGTGAACAGACTACAGGATGCCCCTCCCCTTTGCTAAACACTGCTGATGTCAGCACCCTATAAGTAGAGCAGGAGAAAGGAAACCTCCCAGTAATGCGAATAGCGCGCTCTGCTAATGCATCCGTCTCACGTGTCATAACATAACTAGGTAGGGGTTTGATTCCTGTGAATGGCAAGTGTGTGTGCGTTTGTTTGAGGGGGGTTAGTGTGTGAGGGAAATGTCCCTTTTGGAAACTGGGTGAACAGACTACAGGATGCCCCTCCCCTTTGCTAAACACTGCTGATGTCAGCACCCTATAAGTAGAGCAGGAGAAAGGAAACCTCCCAGTAATGCGAATAGTGCGCTCTGCTAATGCATCCGTTTCAAGTGTCATAACATAAATAGGTAGGGGTTTGATTCCTGTGAATGTCAAGTGTGTGTGTCTATTTGAGAGGGGTTAGTGTGTGAGGGGAGTGTCCCTTTTGGCAAATAGGATAGGACACTACAGGATGCCCATTCCCTTTTCTAAACTCTGATGATGTCAGCACTCTGTAAGTATAGCAGGGGAAGAAAAAACCCCCAGTAATGCAAATAGCGTGCTCAGCTAATGCACCTGTCTCACGTGTCATAACAGTCAGATAGGGGTTTGAATCCTGCAATTGGCAAGTGTGTGTTTTTGGCTGAGGGGGGTTAGTGTGTGTGGGGACAATGTCCCTTTTGGTAACTAGGTGAACAGACTACAGGATGCACATTCCCCTTCTACACACTGTTCAGCAGATGGCCATGGCTCTGGCACAAGTTGTCTGTTGCTATGATGCCCCTTTGGAAGATGCTTGTGTCAGCTGGGGAGTCGATTATGGTGTCCAGTTTGCAGTCATCTGCATATTTGGACAGCCACAGTTCATCCGTGTTGGCCTGTACCTCCAATAAATATGTACTTAACAAGAGGGTCCCAGGACTGAGCCTTCTGGGACACATCCTGTAACTGTTATGGGGTCTGGCATGGCTCCAGCAATGCTAACCATGTGGGTTCTGTTCTTGAGCCACTGTGCAATCCATCTAGTGACATAGGGGCTCATATTTAAGCTGGTGAGCTTCCTAGAATGCCCAAGTGGGGTATTGTGAAGGCGTTTGCAAGGTCCAGGTAGGCTGTGTGAACCACCTTCCCCTCGGCAATGGCCTTGGTGACTGTAGCAAAGAAATCAACCGGGTTACACCCGGTAGTGCTGGTGTGCTCTCAGTAGCCCTGAACCAGGCATCTGTTACTGCACACATATCGATGTTTCCCCTGCAAAGGAGTGTTTTGGGTGCATGCATCTGGAGGTTTAGACATCTGACGTTGGGTAGCATTGCTCTTAGTGTCTTATCCCTTGTGATACCTATGAAGGTGGGTTTGTCATGTGAGCCCTGCCTAACATAGGCACTATGGGGGTAGCAAGAGGCTTTGCCAATATCTGATAGGCCAGGGGTGACAGGTGCAGGCTGTCCCTAGCAAAGCAGGTAGTTCAACAGGAGATGGATGTGTGAAGGTGTAGTGCCTGTGACTACTTAGCAGTAGCATATATGACTGCTCACGTGGACACATGTCAGGCAGGTCATATGCACTGTGTCACAGTCAATGTACATGTGAACAGGTCAAACAGTGGCAACCTCTCAAGTGGGACATGGCCATACATACAGTAGGCTACACAGATGGCACTAGGAGTCCACAGAAGCCCTATAACTATGCATTGCAGGTGTGATCGGTATTCCAGGGTAATTGCAAGCAAACATGCATGCAAACAAAGGTACAGTGAACAGTGCTCCATGTAGTCCATTGTACAACAAACAAGCTGTACCAGTTCCATAAGGTAACACTGCACATATGCAGGCGCTATGCACATGTACATGGAAATACACTGGTCAGATGGCCAGGGTCCAGTCTCAGTGCACACAAGTGTACGGAACATGCATGTACTGTCAGGATGTACAATAACTGGATATAAACCCATGTGCCCATACCTGCAGTAATACACATGTCAAATAACAGACACCGATCCTTCTCTCAGTGGTGCCATACTTAGTAGGATGTATGCTCCCTGGCCTGCCACCACAGTATCCCTGACATATATGGGGACTCTCCCTCCCGTGATAGTTCGTTATGTGTGTTGGTGCTGTCTAGCATGGTATGAGGTGTGTGCATGCACTGCTAGTGTGCACCTGTGTGTCCTGTACCAGTTGTGTAGTTCTGCACACATATCAACTTCCTCACACATCTGCATTGCAGAGTCTAGTGTGGCCAACATGCCACTTGCAATATACATGTCCATCATTGTGTATTACTACATTCATTACCCATCCCCTGTGCTACCTATGTATGTAGGCTGCTGTTGACATCATTACCACTAGTATGCCAACATGTGCAGATGATACACTATGGTACTTACCATGGGTGTAGACAACAGGACATGACAATCACACAAATACTGCATCAGGCATGCTGTGATATACCCACAATTAAATCAGCACACAGTACTGTTCAAAACATGATACTATTACTACACATCTATGTGGTCACCCTGTGCATCAGTAACATGTTAACCTGTACCTGCACAGTTGTTACAGACTGCAGGAGGTGGCACAGTTTCATCATATGCACAGGGTGTGTACTTGGTATGCCTGGGTCAGCCACCCATACCACCAATTGACATGTATGTGTATGTGTGTTGGTGAGGGACAGCAGTAGAAGGTGGGGCAGTGTTGATGCAGTGTGTGCGTGTCACGGTAGCCCTAGGTGTTGTTATTTTGCATGTGTGTATGGATGCACACAGTTCCACCTCATGGCTGCCATATACTGGTGTTTGTGGACAGCCACAGACTGTACCTGCCAGGTCATACAGATCAGTGTCTCTGGCCACGGACACGGTACCTGTGCCTTGCAGGGGTGCTACGGACCGTATCCGGTACCAACCCAGACTGGGTACTGTCATCAGAAGCAGGTGTTCGCTGACTGGACACAGAGCCCTGTCGGCCCTGGCCAGAGCCACGTGCACGTGGTCTCCTGGGGCGGTCTGATGACAGCACAGACCCAGCATTGCTGGGGCTGCTGCTGGCACTACGGGGGCGGCCGCGGCCCTGTTGTCATCCATGCCGACTGCCAGCTGCTGCTGTTGCTGGCATATGGCCACGTCGACGACGCAACCGCCCACCATCACCCTGGCTCATGGACATGTAGTTGTGGAGACGGTGTAATATGTCCCCACAACGTCTGTCTACGACGTCGGTGAAATCACGGATGGCGGCCGCAATGTCACGCATACCGTCGGTCATGGCTGTGCGACATGCTGTCAGCTCCCTCAGACCCTGTCTGGTGTACCGTTCCATACGTGACTGTGCCTGCATGACAGTTCGAAACATAGCTGAGGTTGTAAGTCCTCTGTGGGCACGTCTGCCAGGGGCAGTACGCCCATGGATGCTCCCACGAGAACCCCTGGACATCTGTCTGTGTGGTACCATCTCTGGGCCATGCCCATGGCTGCTGTGTGGGAAAGCATGTGCCGCAGATACCACATTACCCTGGTCAATGCCCACTGTATGCTGTCCATCACCTAGGGACAGTGGTGACAAGGGGTGTATTGGCAGGATAACTGTGCGCATGGATAGTGTCGACAGCTGTGTACTGTCAATTGGCTGACCAATGGCGGACCCTGGCATACCGTCCTGTGCCACTACACCAATGTCATCAGTAGCAGTACCCACGGCACCTGACTCAGGTTCCCTGCTAGATAACACCAGAGCAGCAACAGAACCTGTGGGAAGGAAACAGGAAACACAGTTTACAATGTCTTCACACTGCCAGCGATGCACACATGCACAGGTGCACACATGCACACATGCACACATGCACATGCACATGCACACATGCACACATGCACATGCACAGGTGCACAGGTGCACACATGCACACATGCACACATGCACAGGTGCACACATGCACACATGCACACATGCACAGGTGCACACATGCACACATGCACACATGCACAGGTGCACACATGCACACATGCACACATGCACACATGCACACATGCACACATGCACACATGCACCGGTGCACACTTGCACACATGCACACTTGCACACTTGCACACATGCACACTTGCACACTTGCACACATGCACACTTGCACACTTGCACACTTGCACACATGCACACGTGCACACAGTTTCACACAATTGAACAGTACTCAGTATGCGTGATATTGACACACAGACACAGACACACCTACATGCATACAAGGGGCACCACTAAGTGTGCCAAAAGGTACTATTACTACCAACATCTTTACAGGTAAAGTAAATAGACACTCACCAGCATGGATAGGCTGCAATGCAGTGATACCGGAGGGTCCTGCAGACAGGAGGAAACTAATGTTAGTGGGCACAACTGTGCCAATATTACTGAGTATGATACAGGTCAGGAGTACCACAGTCGCCTTTCAAAGGTCTGCAGCTAATATTGCGGATATCACACTTGCACATTATATACTATGGTTGCAGCTACAAACAAAGGACACACCACACACATGCATTAACTACCAGTGTACACAACAGTCAACTACACATGTGACATATTACCTGCACGTTCAGTGTCCTGCTGCTGTGGCTCCAGCCTCCATCATGACGCATGTCTGCTGCTGTTGTTGTTGCAGGTGGACTGGAGCCACTACACTCAGGAGCAGTTCCTCCAGTCTGGTGAGTGGGGGATGTGTAGCCACCCCACCACCTGTGGCGACCTGTTGCCTGTGGATATCTGACGTACGCTGACGGACATGTCTAATCAAATCACTGCAGTGATGTCGTACCTGCTCATATGTCCTATTATGCATGCCTATATCATTTACCCGACGGACAAGGTCCTGCCACAGTGCAGCCCTCACCTGCTGATTCTGGCTGGTGCGGGAAAAGAGTGTTGCATAGTCCCGCACCAGGCTCTGGTGTATCTCCTCATCCTCAGCCACGGAGTAGGTTGCATGTCTTGGGTGGGCCATGTACCTGGGAATAAAGATAACATGGTATCAGCAATCTATGTTGGCAGACCTTGGCACACATACTACACATGCTACCTGACTGTCATGATACCACATATCACACATATGTGGCAGCTGTCTGTCTATTGGTGGATACACATGTAGATGGCCAGGTATCAGTGCTCGGCCAGCAACTGTTGTACAGTACCTGCCAGGCTACGTACGACATACTACTGGACACCAGCAGTCAGAACACCAATTCAGGTGAGGTGCACCTCCTCACTCTGTGTGTTTGTGTCTAGGTACTGTATGGCGTACATCGGCGACTACTGTGGGCTGACAACACCCTGCTTGCCCTGGATATACATATCCCACCTCCACCACCAGCACAGATGGCTACAGTGCACAACATTGCAGATACAGACGTTACACTTTGTAACACTGATATGGTATCCTTACAGCCCACTGGGCCAGTGTCAGAGACAACACACAATGCTGACCCCTACACAATTGCTTTCTACAGACATCTCCAAGACCGCATGGCTCATGCATTCCCATATATGTCCAGGACACTGTCCACAAAGGGACAGCATCCTGTCCGGCGAACCCCAGCCATATACTGATTGTATTACACTTGATGTAAGTTACTACGAGACAGAGCATCAGTCTCTGAAGGGAGGGTATGTCTGAGCACCACTGGTAAGGATCTATTTCCCATCACACTGACTACATGGGCAATGTTGAGTGGGACGTCAAGCGTGATACTGCAGATGACCAGGAGGCCTACCTGACCTATTTAGCGACCTGGTCAGGAACCATCCTCTATGTCCATGGGTAGTACACTACACATATTTCACCTACACCACAGCTAGACGACATTGTGGCGGACAGGGTCAGTGCAGGTGTCACCCCGCCCTCCCCCTGTATTAAGGCATGGTTATCCCTGCTGACCCTAACCTCAAGGTCATCACAGTTATCCAGGTGAGAGACACCCACAGGTGAGCAGAATACACGACATGGACGGGACCTGCTGGTATCCCCAGTTGCATGCTACATACCCTCTGACAGGCGCTAAACACACATATAGAGGTGCTATGTTACACTACCTTGACTACAGGGTATGTACCTGTACACTGGCGCACAGCACCAGTGGTTCCACTCCATGCAGGAGGCACCTCACCATATCAATACAATACAACACAATACATGACATTGTAATACAATACTATACAATATGCTAATGCCCCCGTGTCTACAGCAGCGTACTGTTCTGCTAACCTGACAATTGTGACACATGTGGTGTGATGGTACCTGCTGCCATCACACAGTTACACAGGGTGACACATATGGCATATTACCTATCTGAGTGACATGCAGCAGGGGTATGTGTATGTGTGACATGTACACATGGGGAGTCTCGCATCTTAACACTGTGTGGTTTGTTGCAGGGTGTGTCCTGTCTGTGAGTCTGAACCCGTACCTACACATGTGCACTAAATTGCAGTGGCACAGACGACACACAGCAGACAGGTAGGTTGTGGATGGTGGGCGGTGGTACAATGCCTGCTGGACATCTGTCATGGGTGTGACCTCCATATGTGCATCTGGGGGTGGTAACCTGTACGTGGGCGGCATATGTGTACTCTGTGGTGTTGACAGTCACTGTGCAATGGTACTGTGTTTGGGTGCATTGTCACCGTGTTGTACATGTCACTGTGTCGTTCTACATATCTGTTGCTGTCGTGTGAGGTCCATACCATGGCATACATTACGTGCTGTGGGGGGTACACCGACCTACATGTCCATGCCTGACTGACCATGTGTGCGGACACATACCATGTGCAGCTGTTCCAGGGATAGTGTGCCACTGTGACTATCATTGGGGCCACTATTGTACACATGTCTGACCCTGACCACCCCTGACACATGCAGTGGTGGGGACACTCATTTATATGGTGGTTACCTGTGTAGGTGATCTGGACTGTGGTATGATACTCCGGATGTGACACTGGTGTTCACTCCGTGCCTTTGTCACCAGGCACCAGTTGCAATACATCTGTACACATGTGCCTCACTCCAGCTCTGTATACATCTCTCTCTCTCTCTCTATACATATATCTATGTATTAAGATATGTCTATATGTCTATTTCTATATACATGTACATATGTGTGTATACATTTGCACATATATATATATTGATGTACATATTCTGCTGTAGATGTGGGGGCGCAGAGGGGGTGTGGGTGACAGGGGGGGGCAGGCTGTGTTGCAGGTCAGCATATACAATCATACCTGTAGGTGGTCAGATCAGTCTGTCTATGTATATGTATCTACATATATCTATCTCTGCATGTGTGCATTACATAGATATGTCGCTACAATATTCTATCAGCATCTGTCTATGTAGTCCTACATCTCTCTCTCTCTATGTATGTATACATATATGGATATCATATGTATATATATACATATAAGATATATACACATACATATGTTGACATAACTACATAGCCATATGTTGGACAGGTATGTCAGCATATATGTCTACCCTACTGTATACACACACTAACATACTGCTAAACATACATAGCTGTGTAATCTAATTAGTACATGGCAGTACAACCTACAATCAAACGACATATATATGTGCACATAGATGCTCACACATACAACTGTATGTACAGCCTTCACTGATAGGTGCTGTATATCCCCTGCCCATTACACATCTTCATATACATATGGATACAGCCCAATAACACATATGGAGGGTTCACAGTATGTACACCTTGATAGTATTACTTTACAGTACCTGTGTTTGTCACAGCTGTGTCTGCGAATGTCTGTCTCTCTGTCCTGCTGCTCCGGTTCACAGTTGCAGCTTCCAGGTAGCTGTTGCTGGGGATTGCTGTCTGTCTGCTTAGTTGCAGTCTAGTTCTGGGTGTGGTTCTCCCTCTCTCTCTCTCTCTCTCTCTCTCTGTCTCTCTGTCTCTCTGTCTCTCTGTCTCTCTTTCTCTCTCCAGGTGCAATGTAATTATTGCATGCGTGGACATGGAATACAGCATACTTTTGTAGGTATCTGCATATGCCCATGTGATGGCCTCTGCACCAATTGTTAGCCAGCATTTGCTAATTGCATGCAGCCTGTTGTGTACTGATTGCAGTTCTCACTGTGATTTCAGAACTGTGCTATAAAAGGGTGTGTGAAATAGGCGTAGCCCTTTCAGATGTTAATGGCAGGGACCATGCTGTTATGCTGTGGACAACATTCTGTGAGTGTCAAGGTTGGTATCTCTAATTTTACTCGGTGGGTTGTGGGTTAACATTCCTCCATTCATTTCTCCAGTTTCCTGTACTGACTGTGTATGTACACTAACAACTACTACTATTGTTGATGTGTGCATGTGTGTATGTGTGCTTTTCTTTCACCTTTGCTTGCACTCTGTTGCTACGTCTTCAATAGTTGCCCTTCACTGTCAGTACTGGTGTGCCTGCTAGGTGTCTTGACTGTTGTGTGCTGCTGTAGCTTTCCTATTTCCCATGTACATTCACACCCTGGAATGCTTGCTATATCTGCTAGGGTGTTACAGCATGCAGTGTGGTCTGGCCATGGTGTGGGCCTTGACATCTATTAGCATATGTGGGTATGCTGCTGAGCAGGCCCCAGAGGCTTTCAGGTTCACCAGTTATGTGCCTCATGGAATGGTACATATCACTGGTGTGCACCCATTAATATGTCTGGTATGCTGCAGTTGTGACTGTGGGTTAGCATGAGCATAGGTATTACTACACTTTTTCTGCCATGCGAGTGGTGAATACTTTCTGGACCCCATAGTTACCATTGCATGTGTTACACCTTTCTGCCTACTGTTTGTACATTTCACATGGGGTCTGTGGGGCATCCCTGTAAGACATTCACTGTTGCTATGTCTAGGTTCTTAACTATTCAAATATGGTGGTGTTGAACCCGTCATGTGTACAGATATTTGCAGGCTGTCCACATGTCTGCCTCATAATTTGGTCATTATCTCATGCACACCTTTATCTGGCAGGTCAGTCTGGGCTCAAGTCAGAATATGGTGACAAACATTCAAGTTCCAGACTACATACCCTTCCAAACATCCCACAAGGTGTAGACCCTGTTACTTTCTGAACTGTCTGCATTTGTTGTAACTTCATTTGTAATGTGTCCCTGGTTTTGGGCCTTTACTCCACATATTGTATTACTTGGTCCGGATGTGTTCCTGTAAGAGGTTGTGGGGTATGGGCAGTGCTTATCCTGCTGTGAGTATGTGTGTGTCTTGCAAGGTGCTATGGTGACATTATTATCTACTAGCTTCCAACTAGCATGGCTGTTTCTGTTCACACACTACTATTATGGAAATCCACCAGTTTTGTTTGTGATTCTACATGTCATGCTTTGTGTACTACACATCTATATTCCCTTTACATTCATTCCTACTGTTAAATGATATATTTACTTTAGCACAGTGTTTCTATGTAAGAGTCATGGCTTAGTGGTAAGACATGCAGACTATAGTTGCCAAGGTCCTGGGTTCGGGACTCACAGTGGGATTTTATTTTTCTTTTGAACTGAGTACGGGACCTGTCAATCAAAGTGACTAAGGCACTTTTAAGCAGTTGTAACCGGGTTAGCGCTGGTTTGCGCGGAGCTCACGATGCGCATTGGCGGTTAGCTCACAAGACACAAGCACACCCGCTTACAACCACCTAAACGTGCCTACTCTTGCGCACACCAGCGCTATATTTTCTTTGAAAGAAAAGCGGGGAGACAGGAAAGTGGTGAAAAAGGGGTCACAAAGAGGGTAAGACAGTAGGGAAACAAGCTTGGGATGTGCAGGAGGGATGTAGGTAAGGCCCATAGCTGCCCATTTCTTCAGCAGCAACAGCTGTGCATATGTATGTAATTTGGTGTGACATTTGAAACCTTCCACCCCTGAGAGAGGTGTCAGGACAACAATAATACCTGTTGTACAGCCAATTGGAATTGATGGGTTCCATGTCCAGTAGACATGTGTGCGGAATGGGCAGCTATGTATGGGGCGTAATTATTTTGTGGGTACAGAGTGCCCTTTTTTTTTTTTTTTTTTCAGGTGAGAGTGGTATGTCAGGTGAAGGTAGTCGGTACAGCTGGGGAGGTAGGTTGGGTAGGTTAACAGACAAGACAAACAAGACACATACAGGGGCGGTGTATGACACGTGTGGGGGGGTTACACAAATGACGGGGACGGAGGTTGGGATGTCCAGAGCCCATGAGCCCACAGATGGCAACAGTGGAACTGATATCCCCACCCATAGGCAGTTGCCACTGTTCCTTCACTGCCCAGGACGGGGCTGTGCTGGGGGCTGTGGGCGGGCAACGGGCAAGCCCGTTAGTTGCGCCACCCGTGCCTCAAGCTGGCGTAGGGGCTCGAGGACAGAGTCCCGAATCTCCCTACGCACCGCAGTCTGGACGCTACGGAGGGTGAGTGGTGGATCTCCTCCAGCCACGCTTGCAGAGGGGGGGCGAGCCCGCCCCTGCAGCGCTTCCACCCGCAGGTGGCACAGGGCCACCGGAGGAGGGTCCGGACTCGGCACTAGTGCCAGGTGCACTCGCCAGCTGAGGTGGGAGAGGTGGGTCCGTCGAAGCCCGCCTTCCCTGTCGTTCTATGTTTTGCATTATGTCATAACAGTTTGGGTTAGTGACATATAAATACCATTCACAGTTAGTTTTAACAGCATGCATTAGTATTCCCATTAACCACACACCCAGTTATTCACACCATTGAACAGCGTGCATAGCACATGCATAATTTCAACAGTAATACACAGTCCAACAACATGCAGGGTTGGTTGATGGCAACAGGCCATCAGGTGTGGATGTATGAACAGGGCGGATGCATCAACAGACATGCAAATATATATGACCCAACAGGACAGATGTCCAGGGTGGTAATTGTGATTGCACATACCATTTTCCGTGGAATGGGTTATAGATGGTTAGAGGGTGGGGTAAATCAGACATATTATTAACACCTTCGAATACAACCACATATGCTGTACATTTCTAATAGCTACAGTTATATACACACTACTGTTCTGACTACAGTGTCCTATATGTTAACTACTTAACCTTGCAGATGGGACTGTTACTGCAACATAAGTCTACATTTTATTGCTGTTCATACACAAGTCATATCGAAATTTGTGCAGATACATCTCCTGTTAACTGTTCTTTCTATAACTGTAGACAGGTGTGGATGTTTGGGATATCAGACAGTCATCCTATCTGCATATTTCAGACTGGGAGCAGCATATCCAGATTTTGGTGTACACATTCCACATGCAGCAACACTTTGAACAGATGTTTCTGTTTGGTTTGGGTCTCACATGCATTTAATTATGTCCTGACTGCAGTATACTTTATTCAGGGGTTATTACTACTGTAGTGCTGTATTCCTGACACTTTCTCACACTCTCACTTGCTTTCATGTTACTATTCAGACTGGTACTTCTAGGCTTTATTGACATGTTTTAACAGAAATTATTGCAGTTATTTCCAGCACTCTCACTTCTGTCATGTTTCAGTATTTCCACATGTATACATCTCACACAGGTGGATTCATCCTCTTCTGCAGCTATACTTTACCTGCTGCTGCTGTTTGTGTACTATTTTCTTACAGGCAGGGCAGTTTTATTTACAAATATGTGTTGGACAGTCTCATGATTAGTTTCATCTTACAGGCTGGGAACTGTTGTAATCAGGCAATACTTGCATAAACTTTCACACTGTGAGTTGCAGATTTAATTCCTTCCTGGCTACACTGCACTCTTATGCTAACTGTCATACATTTATACATCTTTACAGTTACTAGTAGTGGATTACTGACCTGCCTGGTGGCGCAACCGCACCAGCCTATCAGCATAGGCTCTGCGGTTCGCAGAACGGACACCTGCAGCTGTAATATAAATGAAGTAATATTGGAATACACATCTCCATGATTTCAGGTAGTTTAACTTTCTACAAACATAATTAATTTATACTTACTCAGTGGTGTGGCGTTGGGTGATTGCCGGGCCTCCTGGATCCAACGGTTCAGTTGGTCCTGCTTACGTCTCTTCAGGTCCGCATGGTGGTGACGGACCTGCTCACCTGTCCTAGGAATTCCTGTGGCACTGGTGAGTTCATGAGCCAACTGGTCCCACGCCTCAGCCTTGTACGCTCCCCAAAGGACCTGGCCCTGCATGAGTTGGGCCTCATGGTTATGGACTAGGAGCCAGGCCATGTACCTGGACTCCTCAACACCCCACCTTTGCGCTCGGAAGCGACTACCCTCACCTACACCTGACATTCTAACTGTAGGTCTGTTCTACAATCGTTTATGCTGTGTATTCCCGCCTATGGGGCTTATATAGTCCGTTTTTCCCGCACATATCTGTGATTGGCCAGTTTGGAATTGTATCAACTTCAGTAAACCTGCATTGTCATGCTGTGGTTTGTATTCATTCCTATATATGAGCTGATATTGCATTTCTATGAACTGCTGTCATGGCTTAGTGGTTCTGTACCTTGACTATGGTGTATAGTATCCTGGGTTCGAACCTGGCCACTGCTTTTATTTTTCAGGACTGTCTAGACATGTTGAGGGTGTGTCTGTGTAAAGGCATTTTGGATACGGCTTGCTCACCATTGCCCGTCGGTTAGCTCGTTTGCTGCGCGCAGCTCGGCAAAACGGGTACGCCGGTTTAACACTGATTTGGCTATTGGCACGCATATGCCGCTTAGCTTAAATTAGGGGCACATATATTTAGCGTGGTAAACCACTGCTCGGCTACAGGCACTCATTTTGCACCAGTTAAACCTATGCTTATCTACGGGCACATAATCTCACTCTGTTGAACTGTAGCTCAGCTATGGGCATATAAGGCAGTTTATATTCATTTCTTGGCTCACATTTATTCAATATAAATAGGCTATTACATTGCATTTTACATATATTCTGGTTTTATGTGTACATATATGTGTCAGAGACTTGTTTCATGCTTATTTTGAAAAAAAAAATTGTGTTGTGGGGGCTCGAACCATGGATGCCTGCTCTGCAGCCGGCATCTCTACCGCTTCGCTATTGCTTTCTGGCTTATTTTGCATATGTAGTTCTTATCTGCTTTCACGCTGACTGCTAACTGTAGCTGCGCTACGGGCACGCCCGCATAAAGCGCACTCACAGTTAAACATCTTTACAATTTAAAAAAAAAATTAAATGTACATTGATATTTCTTTTATGTTTAACAGTCTGTAGGGGCATGTGTTGTGTTGTGTTTATTCACATTTCCGTGGACTCTGTTGTGGGTGTGTACTTTGGACACTTTTAGACTTCTGGGGGCGTGTCCGCTTGCAGGGCTCAGCCTACGGACACGCCCCCTACTGTCTTACACGGCCGTGTTCGACTTGGGTGTGATTCAGCATGCTCTCATGAATATGCAGAGCATGCTGACATCACTCAGTTTAACTGCAGCCTCCGTGTAAGAGTTATAACTCTTACACGGGGGCTTCGTGAATCCTGGGGAATATGTAGGGTGGCACATGAGATCCCACTTTGTGTATGTCATGACTGTTTCTGTTATTTATTGTTTAGAACTGCTAGGAGACAAGCAGAGCCAGTGTTAGCAACTATGGGACCCAGTATGGGACATTTTTGGGGAACCCAGAATCATCAAGCCCCATTTTCTCATACTATATCGCAGCCCTGTCTTCCCCATGCTCATTTGCATTAACAAACATTTTTCTGAAGGATATGAAGTCTGAAACTCACATGCATGTCATTACTTAGTGATTGCGAATCATACATTTTTGTCAGAAAACCACAAATTTTATAAAGAACAGATGAAACTATGAGGTAATGTAAGGGATAGTTGACAGCTATATACTCTCTGCAAACACACACACACACACACACACACACACACACACACACACACACACACACACACACACACACACACACAAACACAGCTGTTATAGTCATGAGTGTGTATACTTTAGATGAACTGAGATCAAATACATTAATAAATACATAAATAATGGCCCAAAATGTATCTCAGTTGGCTACTGTCCAAACCATCCACTGCAACCAATTGTACCCCATGACATCTCAACTTCTTAGTTAAAAAATCAGAGACAAAGACCTCAAATCAAGAATAGATTTTAAACATTGCTTTTATATACTTAGAAAGTTGTAAGAATAACAAAATTTGCATTAGCAAGCATTTTTCTAAAGGATATCAAGTCTAAAAAAGTCATGCTTGTCATTATTTAATGGTGCCAATGCACAACAATTGGCAGAAAACCTCAACTTTTATAAAGGGACCAAAAACATGAAGCAAAAATCTTGAAATCTGTGAAGTTCTGGAGAGTTGAGAGATATGTATGCCAGCCTAGCAAAGGTTGCCTGAAGACCAAATTCTTGGTACACCAAAGAGACACATTATCTTCAATAGTGTTACAAGAATCGCAGGTTTTGCACCAACATTCATCTTCTGAACAATAATTATGAAACTCTAATGTTTAATGTTATCAATAACACCCACTACAATTACTGATAAACAGTCTCTCATAAACTGCAATCTAATCCCTCATGTCATTAGTTTAAGAAGAAATTTTATAAGGGGCAGGACAGAATTATGAGGCAAATGTGACAATCGAGAGAGGTATGGCTCAAAATTCTGAAAATGTAGCTAAAATTGCCAGTATAGTACAGAATACTCCTTTTCTGTTCGAATGTTGGAATGTACTGCCAAACAAAAACAGGAGTATTCTGTACTGCATCAGCCATGGCAGTACATATTCATGATTTTTTTAAATCCCTGAATGGTGGACAGTGGAAGTGCAATAGAACTTACCCAACCCTCTACAGTTATGAGCACTGTCTGGTTCTCACTGATAAAACCCTTTATTGTACGCTTTCATCCTTAACTCAAGATGGATCAACTTAGAATAAAAAAATAAATCTTTACAAATGCTAACATGTAAGCACTAGGTAGCCTATCTACCACAACAGTGGTTTCTGGCCCAAAAACTTTAGTTTATTGGCCGTTTGGCAGTTTTTCCATCGCTTTCAACTTACTGGTTTAAAAGCCCGTGTTTGCACTTGTTTCCCATCTTTCCTGTAACTAGTCTAGTCCAGGTACAGATTTGCTGTATCCAGGACTGTTTGTAAGCTTCTGAGCCCCCCAAGCCTTTCTGTGTTGGAGGGAAGCCTTCTAGCTTATCAGTGGGAATGGTAAGCACTAGGTAGCCCATCTACCACAAGAGTGGTTTTTGGCCCAGAAATTGTAGTTTATTGGCCATTTGGGCAGTTTTTCCATCTCTTTCTACCTTCTGGTTTAAAAGCCTGTGTTTGCACTTGTTTCCCACCTTTCCTGTAACTAGTCTAGTCCAGATACATATTTGCTGTATCCAGGACTGTCTGTAAGTGTCTGAGCCCCCAAGCCTTTCTGTGTTGGAGGGAAGCATTCTAGCTTATCAGTAGGAGTGGTAAGCACTAGGTAGCCTATCTATCACAAGCTCCAGGTACAGATTCTTAGTTTTAGCACTTCAATTTGCTTATTCATGCTCAGCACTTGTTCAGAACTTGTTGTTAGCACTAAATAAGCTACAAATTACTACAGCACTCAACCTTCCTCTTTACCTAGAGGAAAACAGTTTTTGTACTTACTTTCCTCACTTGCTTAGAGATAAACAGCTCTTATACTCACTTTCCTCACTTGTCTAGAGGAAAGTAGTTTTTTATTCAGGCATGTCCAAGGGTCAGCTCCCAGTGTTCTCTCCTGTCTATCTGATGAATTTGGGCATCTTGCGTCAATGTAGCAATTGCCTCATGTACTTAGACAACCCTCTCCTCCTACCACCCAACTCCACAACCTGTGAGAGATGCACTTATCTAGCTAAATGGGAGGTAAAGCTCTCTCCAACCAAGACTGAATTTGACAGTCAAGAGAAGAAGGTAAACACTTGCACCACATCTCACTCATCACATAGTCCCACTAAACCTACACCACCAAAATCCACAAATAGAAACACAAAAACATCACAGACGCTCTTAATAATAATCTGCTCAAGCAACAGAGACCTCCAAAGCAGAAACACAAGCAACCTCCACCCCACCAACACAACCCAAATGACACATAGCCCACATACTCAGTGTGCCAATAAACCACAGCCCATAAGGCAAAACAATGTACCCAACACACTAGTCATAGATGACTCTATAGTCAGGCACACTGATGTCTCACTCACCAGGCTAAACAAGGAGAAGGTTACTGTCAGCTGCCTGTTGGGTACCAGGAGCCACCACATAACCCATGCACTCAGGTCACTCCACAACAAGTACAAATATGACTCTGTCATTGTCCATGTTGGTGTGAATGACCTGAGACGTACCTCCCTGGACTACATGAAAAGAGACATGAAAGAGCTCTCCGATCCTGTAGCCCAGGCAGGTATGACCCTAGCCATGAGTAGCATCCTGCCATTGCCCAGAAGGATACCACAGTACAAGGACAAAATGATTGACTTCAACAATTGGCTAAGCTTCTGGTGTCATTCTAAGGGGATCCAGTATCTGTCTGCCTGGGATGACATGGTCGACAGACCACGATGCTTTGCCAGAGATAGCCTGCACCTGTCGCCCTTGGGATTCCGGATACTGGCTAAGGGTCTTTCCATCCCTATACTGCCTTTTTTTAGGCAAGACTCAAATGACAAATTCACCACCATAACAGGAACAGGCAAGCAAAAACTGAGGGTAATGCTACTCAATGCTAGAAGTCTAAATCTCAAAATGCACTCACTCGGGGCACTCCTTAAAATGGAGAACATCGATATCTGTGCAGTGACTAAGACCTGGTTCAAGGCTCTAGAAAGCACCCCTGCATTACCAGGCTATAACTCATACCACATTTTTCAGCCAACTAACCTGGACCAGAACACCAAAGGTGGAGGTGTGTCCATATTCATTAAGGATATCCACACCTCCAGGCTAGTTGTGCAGCATAATGCATCCGAGATTATCCAAGTGCAACTAACTCTGGGCAAAACTGCAATCCAAATTGTAGCTTGCTACATATCCCCCATCATGCCCCAGGATTCCCACTCCTCTTTTCTTGATATACTGGAAAATATTAGGGTTCAACTAAACACCCTAATAATGGGCGATTTCAAGTACCCCACCATTAACTGGGAAAACTCATGTACCAACTCCTTCACTCAATGCTTTCTGGAATTCATAAATTCCAATGCCCTAGATCAACCTATCCACACCCCCACCAGGGGCAATGATATCCTAGACCTAGTCATAACCAACATGAGTAACCGGTGTTCCACACCTGAAGTCAACTCCTCATTGATCAGTTCCGACCATAAGCTAATCACCCTAGATATCCGCATCCCACCCCCACCCACCATTAAAGAAACCATGGTAAAAAATTTCTCCAAAGCCAACTTCATGCTTCTTAAGACAGAAGTGGTGAACTTCATGACACCCACGCAGATGGACAATACAGTTATGACTGCTGAATCCTACACAAATGCATTCTATAAGCACTTACATGAGTGCATGGATAGCGCTATCCCAAACAGAACCAAGATGCTATCCTCCAAAAAAAAGAAAGCCAATCTGGTGGTCTGCTGCCATAAACAAACTCTACAACTGAAGGAAAAAACTGTTGCAAAAGAGAGTAAAATCCCATGAGTGGAGGAGCTCCCTGGTCAGCCTCAGTAAGAAGCTAAGATCCCTTATAAGATCCTCCAAAGCTAGCTACGAAAACAAAATCACCACTGGTTCTAAAAGCAACCACAAAGCATTCTATAGCTATGTCAAGAATCTCAATGGCAACACCCAGATCTGCTCTGAGTTACAGCACAACGGCATGAAAATTACAGAACCAACTGATATTGCCAGCATCCTGGCAGATAGGTTCAGTGCTAACTTTACCCCCCTCTCACCCCTAAAGGGTCCATATCTATACAGGAAGAATGCAGAGTCCCTGTAATCACATCTATTCAGGTAAAAGCTGCATGCTCTAAAACCAAAACCACAGCATACATGGGACCAGACAACATCCCAGGCTGCGTCTTATACAAACTTCAGAACAAACTGGCTCCCCACCTAAGCACCATGTTCAATCATAGTCTCACATCAGGCTTTGTGCCCACTCCACAATGGGGGAGCCACCACTGATCCTGGGAAATATTGCCCTATTAGCCTGATGAGCCTGGTCCTAAGGCCATGAAATGTATCATCATGGAACTCATAAACAAAGACATTGGTAACCTGCAAACTCTGGACCCCACTCAGTTCAGGTTTGTGAAAGGCAGATCATGCCTTCTGAACCCGATTGACTTCTTTGAGGCAGTCACCAAAGCCATAGACGAGGGTAAGGTGGTTCACACAGCCTATCTTGACCTCGCCAAGGCTTTCGACACCATCCCCCATTCTGGAATTATAGCTAAACTCACTAAACTAGATATAAATCCCTACATCACAAGATGGTTTGCTAACTGGCTCACTGACAGAACCCACACTGTAAAAGTTGCAGACTCCACATCTGACTTCAAACCAGTGACAAGTGGAATACCACAGGGTTCAGTCCTGGGACCTTTCCTGTTTGATATCTCCTTCTCTGAAGACCTAACACAGAAGACCTCTGGCTAATGAAGTTCGCAGATGACTGCAAACTAGGAGCCATAGTCGAGTCCCCAAATGATGTGGACATCCTATAGAAGGGCCTCACTGAGACAGATGCCTGGTTTCAGAGGCATGGTCTCAAGCTCAATGCCAAAAAGTACATTGTCATCCTCTTTGGTAAAAACTCTGTACCCATGAACTACCACATAAACGGCAGTCTACTTAACGCTGAATGTGTGATAAGAGACCTTGGGACCCAGGTGGATAGTAGTCTCTCCTTTGATAATCACATCTCCACAGTTGTCAGGAAATCTTTCTGTGTGGCACACCTCATCACAAAAGGGTTTTCATCCAGCAAAAAAAAGGCCATCGTTCCCCTCTACTCAACACTCATTAGACCCATAATAGAGTACAACGCCCCTTTTGGAATGTACCTCACAAGACATCTGCAGTAGCTGGAAAGGCCACAGAAGTACCTTACAAAGAGGATTACTGGCCTCAAACAGATGCCCTACACTGACCATCTCAAAAAACTCCAGCTTTACTCTGTAGCATATTGCCTACAACGAGGAGATCTCTGCCTAACATATAAAGCTATGTTAAACCCAGAGCTGTTGGACATGCTACACCTAGAGAAATCCCAATCCCTCCGAGCTACATGCTCTAGGGACCTAAACCTTGTCACCACAATAAACAGGACATGCTGGAGGGATAGATTCCTGTCCCAGAGACTTCCTATACTCTGGAACAAGCTACCCATCTATGTCAAGCAAAGTTCCTCATTAGCAGTCTTCAAGAAAAACTTGATGAGTAGATGAGAAATAGGAAACACATCCCAGGGATCATTTCTATGGCTCTGCTCGACAGGGGCACAGGAAATTAACTTTCTTGGGTGGCGTAAACCAAGAATCCTTACTGGCTAGGCTTACTTAGGCCCTTGGGCTGATAGCCTAGCACCTACCTATGAACCTATGAACCTATTTGAATATAATGTACAATCTCATGCTGAATAACAAGTAATCAATTTACAAATCTAAAATTACAAAATATCTAAATTTAATCACAATACATAAAATAGGAATAACAGTTACTAACATCAAAACATTTAGAATAAAAAAAGTTCATATTTACCAAGTTTACACTCCAATTAAACTTCAATAGGGATATTTAAATTTTTGCAGCACATTTATTTTAATTTTTGTTCAACAAAATGGCATCATTTGGTCCAGAGTGAACACATTGAATTCAACTTAATTTGTCACGTTAATTCTTTATACGATAAATTATTTTCCTACCATCCACTTCCTGGACCAGTAAAAAATTATCCAATAAAAATATATTTTTTTAATTATTGTAAAATAACATATTTCTAAACAGTGCATTGCTCTTGACATGTTTCCTTATACAGTAAAGATGATACTTAATTCTATTCATAAGGTTTCTTTCAGTGTTACCTATGTAGAAAGCGTTACATGATGCACATAAAGCTGCACAAACAACTCCCTAGTTCGATACCTGAAATGACCTGCGTACGTAATGGAGTAAGGATAATTTGCAACCACTATGTATGGACTTTCCTAAATAAAGCGACACGTTTTGCAAATACCACATTTAGACAGAAATCTAATATACATATCACTATATTTGATGCTTTTCAGCAGCAAAATTCTCTTAATATTATGATTATTTTTATATGTAAAAATCATTTTTTCTCCCTAAACATTAAGCAAGCTGTCTGAATTGAATGTCATTTATATTAGCATGGTAGCTCCTAACAGACCAGTTAAGAGTAGAACAGATTAAAAAATGATACTAGCCACACAGAGTGATGCTAGGAATTTAGTTCTACATATAAGATTAAGATACAATTAAAACCATTTTGTTAATGTCTTACAATAGATTTAATATACCCCTCAAACTATGTTTATCATTCTTTAAGTAATGTCACTAGTTGATATACATGCATCTTCTCTTCAGACTACTCTGACTCTCTTTTTCCACTCACTTTTTCATATTTTCCATTCCCAAATAACTCTTAGTGCAATTATTCACCGATATAACAAATTAAGGTTATGCAGCTTTATATCAGCATTTAGACATTGTATGTGGCACAATAAACACACCTGCATACTTAAATGCATCACATTTTAAGCTAAGAAAAATATTTCCCTCCTGATGGCATAGGACGATAAAGTTCTGACTATGATCCTAGTGACCCAGTTTTAACTAGTGGCGTGTGGTACTTGTTGAAGCTGACTGGGGAGTGGTTGATTGAAGAGGCCACATCTGCTTGTCTCTTTTTAGGGGGAGGGTTGTGGGTGATGTGCAGATAGCAGACTGGTCGTTCTTTAGCCCAGGTGACAGCTGAAATTGGTATGAGAGCAGGTCATCTAAGAGTTCCTTTCCTAGACCCCAGGCTGAAATGATCCCATAAACGTGCCTTATTTTGGGCATAACCATGCATGTGATAGGTAGGGCCATAACCAAGCAACAATACCTAGTCCTCCACAAACAGCTATGGCTGTTCTCGGACATTCACCTCTGTCTTCATCCACTTCAGTTTTGGGGAGGGACTGACAGCATCAACTCAGAGATGTAATTAGGGTGGAGTGAAGGCAGCAGCTGTTAGGGGGCATAATTGGTAGGTGCAGTTGGTGCAATAGTGACCTACAAACATTGATTTATGAAGCTGCATGACACTGCTGCTTCATAAATGAATACTGATATTGTATTTTCATTTACAGCTCAAGTGCTCAATGTGTGTTAATAACTGTACAAACAGCTTATTACAATTGTAGCAATCAGGTTACTTCAAGAGGTTTTTTTTTGCTCCTCATCTTTGTGTTGAAAGGGTGACAGATGACCTAGCTATGATTCTGCCCGAGCTGGTAGGTTATGCAGTTAATGCTGTATAAATAGCTAGACTGAAGTGAATAAGTCCATAAGAATAGTTGCTCTGTTAAGTTGATGTTATTCTCTAATAAATTCAAAAAACTGTTGAATACACTCTTAACTGAGTGCAGGAGTTAATGAATAGAGTAAGAGTGACTTCTGTATGGATTTTTCATTTTCTTCAGGGTTATGCAAATGAGAAGTTGGCATATTTAAGCCAGGAGATGTGGGGATGTTGTGCCCACAATGGTGGAAATAGGATGCAAAGCCTTTCATATAAAATGTAATTTTCATATGTTTCTCCGTAGTTGGTTGTCCAGTCACAGAAAATACACTGTTTTGATTTCCTTTAACAATTGGTTTATTTTCAGTCCTGTATTTAGTTGATATGTCTGCATCAGCTGTGTGTTTTGATGTAATGCTATGTCAACCAAGGACAACATATTCATCTCTTTTTCTCTGTATAACTCTATACATATATATATATATATATATATATATATATATATATATATACATATATATATATATATATACATATATACATGTATGTGTGTATTCCTGTAGAGCCAGTCACTGACCACAAAAATGCCCTATGCCCTCCCAGTCCAATTTGTTGCTCTATTACTTCTAATGCATGCAGGGGATGTTGAACTCAATTCAAAACCATCCCTTTCCACAAAGTAATACTATATAGTAACTGCATCCAACAAAGTAAGCCACTTAACAATAGGTATCACCAGTCTGGATGGCCTAAATAATTAATAGCATGAGCTTAAACATGTACAATCTAGCATCAGCCGACCATTTAGTATTTGCAAAAACTGGCTGAAAGAAGGACAATGTGCTTTAGCTTATTTCTAAGACCAAGACAAAATCTTTTACAACCACAAATCCACCATATGAGCATGAGGATGAGTTATATTTACAGCAAACACAACTATCCTTAGAGTGGATATACAACTGTTTCACCTTTTATTCATACTACTAAGCAAGGCAATCCATATTTCAGCTCCCTCACCTTTTATTCATTGTGCTAAACAATGCAATTCATATTACAGCTCTCTCATCTTTTATTCATAGTACTAACAATGCAATCCACATTTCAGCTCTCTCCACATTTTATTCATAGCATGATACAATGCAATCCACATTACAGCTATCTCCACATTTTATTCATGGTATTAAACAAGACAATCCATATTACATCTCGCTCTCTCTCATCTTTTCTTCAAAGTACTAAACAATGCAATCCATATTACAGCTCTCTCGCCTTTTATTCATAGCATTAAACAACAGAATCCATATTACAGCTCTCTCGCCTTTTATTCATAGCATTAAACAACACAATCCATATTACAGCTATCTCTTCATTTTATTCACATTACTAAAAACACAAACCCTATTACAGCTTTTCCAAAATTTTGCAGCATTCTAGTTCCTATAAAAGACATAAAAATTAGTGTTAAAGGCAAAATTATCTTCTTGCTTATCACTGACATCTGAGCAGAGACAAGAGACATTCCCCAGGATTCACGAAGCCCCCGTGTAAGAGTTATAACTCTTACATGGAGGCTGCAGTTAAACTGAGTGAT